>NC_080428.1:9620597-9920597 GCF_029873635.1 Malania oleifera
CAAAATCTGTTTTGAAAGAAAATATGTGTACTAAAAGTTAGATATTAATATTGATTTTTATTAAGGCATAAATCAATCACTGAATTTATTCTTGAGTACATTGTTGTGAATCTTCTTGAATCAAGCTAAAAGTTATACTACGAACAAGTGCTTAACTAAATGTGTTGTCTCATATTGTAAATTCAGTTTGTATATCCATATTCATATCTAAAGGCATGTAATTAACATAGTTTTGATTGTTATATGTATATATTGGAAGGTTGAATAGTTAAGAATTGAAGTATTGAAAATTTCGCAAATAATTTTTAAATATCCCAATTCACCCCCCTTTTGGGAATACATCCTAATTTCAATTGGTATCAGAGAGTAGGTTATAGTATATCCTAACAAGTAGCTACATAAAGATTCTTATGGCAAAGTTAGGAGTATTCCCATTTGGAGAAGGCCAATCTTCATTTAGGCCTTCTATCTTCTGCTGTGAAAACTACACCTTTTGGAAGCAGCGAATGAGAATATTTTTGCTAACCATGGATAACAAAGTATGGAAAGTAGTCACACATGGTGGCTTGATTCCCAGAAAATCTGTAGACAACAAAGAAGTCCCTAAAGAAGAAAAAGAATGGAATGATATAGACACGAAACGAATTCAAATTAACTCTAGTGCGATGAATGCACTGTATTGTGCCTTAGATGCAAATGAATTTAATAGAGTTATGAGTTGTAAATCAGCTAAAGGAATTTAGGAAAAGTTAGAGGTTACCTATAAGGGAATCGTAGATGTTTGGGACAATAGGATTGACATGCTCACCCATGAGTATGAAGCCTTTAAGATGAACTCAGAAGAATCCATCACCAGCATGTACACTCGGTTCACCCATATAATTAATTCCCTTAATGCACTAGGAAAGAGCTATTCTACCTATGAGATGATTAGGAAAGTTCTTAGAGGACTTCCTCCTATTTGGGAACCTAAGGCCACTACCATGACTGAAAACAGAAATATGAAAACCTCTTCCTTAGATGAATTAATAGGTTCACTTCTCACGTATGAGATGGCGATGAATGGAAGAGCTGCAAAGGGTAATAAAAAAAAAAAACAATACCCCTAAAAGCTTCAAAAGAAAGTTCCAGTAAGGAAGAGGATGATGAGGGAGAGGACGACGATCTAGCCATGTTCACTAGACACCTAGGCAAATTCTTTAATAAGAACAAAAGATTCGCTAGAAAATTCAGAGGATAAAAAATAGACAAGGGTGAGACTAATAAGAAAGAAATAAAGAGTGAACCCCGTACCTTTTATAATTGTAAAAAGGTAGGCCATATAAAACCTGATTGTCCATAGCTTAAGAGAGTTGCAAAAAAGAAGAAAAAAGAGAGCAATGAAAGCAAGTTGGGATGACTCAAGTTCAAGTGACTCAGAGAGTGAATTAAGCGATAATGAGATGGCTATCTTGTGTTTCACTGCAAGAGAAAATGAGGAAAATTCCTATTCAACCTCATCTTATGAAATTAGTGATGAATCTTGTAGTGAATCATCTAAAAGTTTACCTTTTTATAGAGAAATTCAATCTAAAATGTTTTCATTACATAATAGATTCATAAAAGTGTCCAAGAGGAATATAGCTCTAAAACAACAAAAATGAAACACTCGCGAATCAACTAAAATCCTCTAGATTGATTGAAAAAGAAGAGGACTCAACTATTGATGAACTCTAGGATAAAATAAATAAGATATCCCAAGAACTAGTTAAGCTACAAGTAAATGGTAAAAGTGCAAAAGACATAGAAATTTGTAGTCTTAAAAGTAAAGTTGAAGATCAAGCAAAAATCATATATAACTTTATTAGAGGAAAAGAGAACTTTGACAAACTTGTTGGAGTTCAACGGATGTCATTGGACAAGGAAGGAATAGGCTTTAATGGAATTAATAAGATTGAGAGAAGAAACATGTATATGGGGTTCTTTGTAAAAGCCTCCAACAATTATGCGGATACATCTTCAACTAATACATATGAACGCACTACGTGTTTCCTATGTAAGGAGAAATTGCACATAAAATTTGAATTTCTATATAAAAGAAAGAGTGTCAAAATTAAGAAAGTATAGAGAGCAAAAACTAAAAATAAATCAAATTCAAAAAGATCTAAGAAGGTATGGATACCAAAAGTAACACATTGAATACCTTCTTGTAGGTTTTCCTTAGGTCCACGCCAATAAAAGATAAATGGTACTTGGATAGTGGGTGCTCAAGACATATGATTGGAGATAAGTCCTATTTCACCTTATTAATATTAAAGGATGGTGGTGGATATGTCACCTTTGGAGACAATGCTAAAAGCAAAATTACCGGCATCAGTAAAGTCAGTAAGAAACCTTCCTTGGAGATTGATGATGTATTATTAGTTGATGCGTTAAAACATAATCTGCTTAGCATTAGTCAACTAAGTGACAAAGGCCTTCAAGTAACATTTAAACAAGACAAATGTACTGTTGAAAATAGTAAAAATCATAAAATCTTGTTTCTTGCAAATCGGGTTGATAATGTTTAGTGCATAAATTTTAAGAACCTGATATCTCAAGAAGTTCAATGCTTTAGTGCCATAAATGAGAATAGTTGGTTGTGGCATAGGAGATTAGGACATGCAAGCATGGATCTATTGTGATGCCCCCATTTTCCATGCCATTTTTTTTTCATTCGACAATAAATATTAATTGTCAAACATCGGCCACGTCAGAACTCTGATATCATTCCCATATAACCCGACCCGAAATGGGTACAGGGTAAACAATCATCTCATATATACAAACCTAACATCGGGAGTCAATATGTACATATCATTCAGAACACAATTACATAGAGTACTAATCATCCATATATACATACATGTTTAACACATTTCCTAAACACAAATCATCATAGGGAAAACACACATCCTTAGTCCAAAGCACTCACCCTGTATATCAGGGTACCAGCTCCCCACTATCTCAGAACTCTATCACCCACTCTGTCACAGTTTCCTGAAATGTTTAGATATTTGAGTGAGACACATCTTAGTAAGATATAATAAATTATTTATAGTGTGTGGCAGTATGAGTTTCTTTATATCATAATATACTTTTTTAAATCTTTATATTATCTGAGAAAATAAATTGATATATGCTCATAATCATATAAATATAAAACACAAGTCTTTAAAAACTTTATATCAATTTTCAAACTCACACTCACATGCAACCCATGTTAATCAACGAAGTTATTGGGAATAGTGGAAATTACATGCCCATATATGTAGCTCCCCTCTGCTCTGATATTGTTTGTACCATTGCTTGAATAACTCGAGTTCGGCTACAATTGATACTTATCAGGGCATTTACCATACGCAGTAAGCCCCTAGGCGGAGAGTTTTACATCGCTCTAATTATTCATGCTATAAAACTTACACTCTTTCATTTCTCATATGCATTTCACATTCTAACTCATTAAATATCTATGTATACATAAATCCACATATATGTACTTTACATAATACAACAGATCACATAATTTCAATTCTCAAAACATTCACGATTTCCATACTGAGCATACCTCCCCAACGACATCAATAGGAACTTCACAACAAAATTTTCATACTAAGCATACCTTCCCAACGATATCAATATGAAATTCACATACACAATTTCCATACTGAGCATACCTCCCCAATGACATCAGTAGAAACTTCACACACACAATTTCAATACTAAGCATGCCTCCCTAAGGACATCAGTAGGAATGGAATACCACCTACCTTCAATGATTATGCGGTATTGGCATTTCATCAATCACACTTTAATGATCCCATTTCAGCTTTTGCACTTTACAATGTTCACATTTTCCAGAATTTACAATCAGTATTCTCAATTCAATCATCACATTTCAATTTCCATATTAGAATATTCACGTTGCATTATTCACCTTTCTCTATTCACATTTCCGTATTCACATTTCAGTATTCACATTACGATATCCACATTTCAATATTCTCATCTCAATATTCACAATTAACCTCATATTAGTATATTTTAATTCATCTCAACAAAAATATTCTCATCATTTTCTATGCACATTTCATCAGCTCATAATAGTATATATCATGTTTCACGTGTTTCAACATTTCTCAATAAAACATATCTTCATTTCATAATAATTTTCCCATAAACATATCAATATTTCACATATTAGTATTTCTCAAAAAATACTTATTAATATTTATCACTTTTCATCACCTCTTGCATTTGAAAAAAACAAAACATCACAATTCAATATAATCATATGCCATATAACTTTATCAGATATTCATATCATAATAATTTCAGGAAAAATATCATATACCCATTTCCTCTTATTAACTAAATCAGTAATTCTCAAAATAACTGTAATAATTTCTTCACCTTACCTAGGTTATTGAGATCTCGCTAAAACACCCAAATTCTGCACCCCGCGGCGTTCAATGCTCAAAACCCTGAAATTCACATTTTTCACAGACCAATCAATTCAACTCCCTAGAATAATAATTATTTTAATATTTCCTAAGCCCACACACTCCCAATACTAATTAATCATTAAAATTAATTAACAGATCTATTTCCACTATCCTACCCTAGCTTTGGAGTGGTACCTAGGAAACCCAAATTAAAAATCTACTCCGGCCAACATGATGAGGATCGAACCTAGGACCCTATGGTGGTGTCCAATCGTCAATTTGGCGGGAGATTTAAGGAAAAATTGAGGAAAGAGGGAGAAGTTATGTTTCCCCAAGAGTGGTGCCTACATCGCTTTTACGACAAATCCACTATAGTAGAAATGTTGGTGGCGGAGAATGAAGCCTAGTGGTATTTTTCAATTTCCGATCGGTGCTCGCTGAGTCGATGAAATCGAGGAGAAAAGGAGAGAAGAGGAAGAAGCTCATGACTAGGGAAAAACTTGCGCAGGGGGGTTTGCTTTTGTTGATTTCAGAATTCCATTTGAATTCCTAAAGCTTGAGAAGCTTCATCTATTCTTATATATATATATATATAATATAATGTAGTATAATATTATATTATATTATAATATTAAATAAATAAATAATTAATTAATTAATACTTTATTTATTATTATTATTATTATTATTATTTTTTTAGTTTTTGGAATCACTACCTCTAAATATTTTTGGGGTCGTTGCATTCTCCCCTCATAAAATTTTTGTTCTCAAAATTTGTTGAATATAATCCCCAAGTAAAATCCATCATTAACCTAACAATTTTTGAGTTAATCTTGTAAACAACTCTATTAGAACTGATAACTCACATAAATCAATGGATTATACATCCTGTTCTAATACACCTTACCTTAGTACTAACACTCAACAACTTCAATTTTCATCTCTAATCTTCCAAAGATCTAACACCAACCTAACCTTGGAAAAATCAATGGATAAGTATCCTTTGATTATGACATGACCCAAAAATTTTGTATTAATTGTCCAAAACCCACATTTTCTGGTTAGCATATAACTGATGCTTTCATAATGTTTGTAAAACTAATCACAAATGTTGTTCATGCTCTCCCAAAAATCATTCATAAAAATTATAACAAAATTGATCCAAGTATGGTTGAATAACTTGATTCATTATATCAATGAAAATGCAAGGTGCCTTGATAACCTAATTGGTAACACCCAAAAACTTAAAGCAATCTTACTATGCACTCAATTTTTTCTTTGGGATGTGTAACTCCCAAATCTTAAATAGTGATAATTTAATTGCAAATCAATCTTAAAAATATTTAAGATTTTACCAATTAATCAAATAATCCATCAAGCCCTGGAAGTCGATACCAATTTTTAATGTAACGTGATTCAACTTCCAATGATTAATGCATAACCTCAAGATCCCATTATATTTCTTAGTGAATGACACATGTGCAATCTATAATAGTATAGTAGGTTGAACGAATTTCTTGTTGGGAAAATCTTCTAATTGCACCCTAGCTGCCTTAGTTTAGTTAATGTCATTCAATATGAAGCAATCGACATACGCTCCGTTCCTAGCGCCAAACAAATATTAAGTTCAATCTCCTCTTGGAGATAGCCCCAATAAATCATTCGAGAAAAATATCTAGAAATTAGTCACCTAAAGGTAAAGAAGTTTGGAATTTGTTAACCCATAAATTTCCTTCATTGCCGTTACAACCCCAGACATGTACCCAAATTCTGTCCCTTCACAAGCACTCAAGTTGTCAAATATGAGAGCTTGTTAGTTAGAAAAAAAAAAACCCTCCTCCATTTCGATTTCTGAATACTATTTTCTTTTAAAAACAACCAACTACGTGTATGGTCACTGGATAACCACCAATGGTTAGTCTCATCTTTAAATAAAGAACTTGCAATGACGACTCATACTCACCAAGAACCATACCTACTGGTACATCTCAGACTAGGAGGTGCAATCATTTACCTATCAGATCAAATGAATAAAAGGAACTTCAAAACTCTCATCATAACTTTGTAATTCATTTGAGTAAAAATTATATGAGCTTCTAAATATTCCTTAGAATTCTAGTCATCCAATTCCTTTTCAATGCCAAACTAACGCACAGGCTTACACTTTTAAATCAGGGTAAAGTATAATTTTCCTACCAAATTGGTTTCTAAATTTTTCTTGCTTCAAATAGTTTTTAAGACTTAACTTCTAACCTATGTTGGCAAACATTGAATATCAAAATATAGTTGGAAAATATCCTCAATGAAAAATAAGGATTGCAATTATGGCAAATCTAAGTCCTGGTATACTGACTTCAAGTCAACCATGACCGTGCTCTAGTGACTAGACAAATATGCAATAAACACGTACTTTGGTTATTGGTATAGAATACATTACTAATGAAATTGTTTAGTCAGCTATGATCAGTGATTAGGCATTGTCTGGCAGCATAAATCTTATGTGAAATGGACTAGGAAGGAAAGGGTGATATTCATTTGTACTAGAGAGTTGCTCATGGTAGAAGGATTAGATTATGGAGATAGCTTCAAAAGCCACAATCAATTGCAAAAAACAACAGAAGATTTCACATTAAGTTGTATACAAATCAAATGCCAACTGAGCCAATGCCTAAGCAGTTAAGTTGGTGTCCCATTGCCAAGTAGAATTCGAATAGAATAGAGAGAAAAGTTGAAGCTCCAAGTCCTAGCATGTATTGTTACCCTTCTGGATAGAAGATTGCTAAAGGTCCAAGTATCATTATGATTTTTCTTCTAAGTAAGTTACTAAAGATGATTCTGTTAGGTGTTATTTGATTCACAGGGTCTTTCAGGATGCTTGGCAATGTGATACCCATGACATCTTGTTCTCATGTTTGTTTTCAATTTATGATGACAACATCACTTCCCAGAGAATAAAGAATTTCCACAAAACATGGAAGTCCAATTGTTGCCCACTTAGTATCTTACATTCTTATAGGCATCTTAATTTCAGGACTAAACTATCCCCACTATCATGGCCGACTTATGGAAATATGAAAATATGTAGTCGATGCACATTCTCATCAAACCATTTTTTTTTTCCCCAAACAATAATGGCGCTCCCCAGGGTGACATGTTGGGCCCAATAAACCCCTTATCCAATAATTTCTACAACTGTTTCTTTAACTCTTTTAGTTCTACCAATGTCATTCTATACGGCACGTTAGAATTCAGCATTGTCCTCGGAATTAGCTCAATAGAAAATTCGACCTCACGTTCAGGAGGTAGTCCCGACAAATCCTCAGGGAATATATCAGGAAAATCACTCACTATTGGGATTTCAACTCCCTTTATGGTACCTTCTTCACACAATCCAAATATCCATGGCGACCCTCTAGTAACAACCCCCTCGTATGAATGGTAGGTAACAATTGTGGTGGGGTGTGCACACATGACCCCACAATTCTATACTTATGTCCTTCTGGAGGTCTAAACACTACCTCTCTTTGTTAATAGTCTATACTAGCGTAGTTAGCAGCTAGCTAGTCCGCCCCTATAATTACCTTGAACCCATGCATATCTAAAATTACAAAATTAGCTAGTAAAGGCCTCCTTGGTATGGTCTATAAGCAGGAACAACAGCTGGCAGTGCTCGACAATCTCTAGCCATTTGCCCAAACTGATTGCATCAACAACAAACAATCTCCCTGACTCAGCACTCCCCCGGTTGTCTCTTATAGAATATGGGACAAGAAGGGTCATCTATCTACCCTATACTACTCAATCTCCCATCCCCTATCTCTAACCTCCTCTACTATCCTACCTTCTCTAAGGCCCTTGGCTAGACCCTATCTTAAAATCTTGAGGCGCGGGCCTCTTCCTCTGACTCTGTGCTGCAATGCCTCTCTATAGGCCACTCTCAATCACCATTGCTCTATCAACTATCTATAAGAAAGTTCAGGCCCAGAAGCCTACAACCTACTCATAAAATCACTAGCTTATGCCCTCCTCTAACTTTCTCACCTTATTTTCCTCATCTGACACTAAGTATGAGGCAAATTGGGACAACTCAATAAATCTTGCGGCATATTGCTGCACCGTTATATGCCCCTGCGCCAAGTGCAAAAACTCTGCTGCCTTCGCGCTTCTAACAATAGAACGAAAGTACCACTCAAAAAATAATTCTCTAAAGCTGCTCCAGGTCACCGCTATAGGATTAGGTCTCTATTCTTCTAATAGTCTCATTAAACGCCACCTGCATTTTGCTTTCCCAGTCAACTTGAACGTTGTAAGCAGCACTTCCCGCTCATCTGTACATGGAAGCACTACCAACATGCCCTCGATATCCTAGACCCAATTCTCAGCCACGAGTGGGTCAACCCACTTCCAGAAAATGATGGGGCTTCATGCGTGTGAACTACCTAATCATATAGCTTTGCTCTCCTCAACTCCTACTATCTCTGCCATCATAAGCTGGGTGACACTACGTAACACTACATTGGGGTCTCTGCCACTCAAGCCAGAAGGTCCTGCCTCATCACCTTCTACATTTGTGTTATTGTTCCCAAGGTCCATCCTTCAAAAGGAGCCAAACAGTCGTAGGATTCTATCATTATAACCTAACTAATATACTCATTAGACTAAAATCCATAATATATTCTTTTATAACTATTTATCTTAACAACCACTTTCCCAATTTAATGTTCAATCTTACCACTCAGAAACAAGACTCAATGATAGTTTACTATGGTTTTCTTCAAGTCGTCAACCCAGGAAAATCACAGAAACAACCATAGAACTCCTGGCTCAAGACCATAAGATAGAACCCTAAATTCCAATCTCAAATTCTAACAATAATTGACTCATATTTCATTCTACCCATCTCCTATTTGCTCTAAATCCATTCCTGTACTCTGGCATTGTATTTCCCTATTTATTAAAGTCTACAGAACCTAGAAACCTAGGCTCTAACACCAAACTATGAGGCCTCGATTTTCCATGCCATTTTTTTTTCCTTTCGACAGTAAATATTAATTGCCAAACATCAGCCACGTCAGAACTCTGTTACCATTCACATATAACCCGACCCAAAATGGGTACTGGGTAAACATTCATCTCATATATACAAACCTAACAATGGAAGTCAATATATACATATCATTCAGAATACAATTACCCAGAGTACTAATCATCCATATATAAATACATGTTTAACACATTTCCTAAACACAAATCATCCTAGGGAAAACACACATCCTTAGTCCAAAGCATGCACCCTGTATATCAGGGTACTAGCTCCCCACTATCTTGGAGCTCTATCACCCGTTTTGTCACGATTTCTTGAAATATTTAGATATTTGGGTGAGACACATCTCAGTAAGACGGAATAAATTATTTACAGTGTGTAGCAGTATGAGTTTCATTATATCATAATATACTCTTTTAAATCTTCATATTATCTGAGAAAATAAATTGACATATGCTCATAATCATATAGATATAAAACACAAGTCTTTAAAAACATTATATCAAACTCACACTCATATGCAACCCATGTTAATCAGCGAAGTTCTTGGGAATAAGGGAGATTACACACCCATACATGTAGCTCCCCTCTGCTCTGATATTGTTTGTACCCTTACCCGAATAACTAGAGTTTAGCTACAATTGATACTTATCAGGGCACTCACCTTACTCAGTAAGCCCCTAGGTGGAGATTTTACTTCGCTCTAATTATTCATGCTATAAAACATACACTTTTTCATTTCTTATATTCATTTCACATTCTAACTCATTAAGTATCTATGTATACATAATCCCACATATATGTAGTTTACATAATACAACAGATCACATAATTTCAATTCTCAACACATTCACGATTTCCATACTGAGCATACCTCCCTAATGGTATCAGTAGGAACTTCATAGCACAACTTCCATACTGAGCATACCTTCCCAATGACATTAGTAGAACTTCACGCACACAATTTCCATGCTGAGCATAACTCTCCAACGGCATCAGTAGAAACTTCGTACGCACAATTTCCATACTATGCAAACCTCCCCAACGGCATCAGTAAGAAAGGAATACCACCTACCCGCAATCATTATGCGGTATTTGCATTTCATCAATCATATTTTAATGATCCCATTGCAGTTTTCACACTTTACAATGTTCACATTTCCAAGAATTTACAATCAGTATTCTCAATTCAATCATCACATTTCAATTTCCATATTAGAGTATTCATGTTGCATTATTCACTATTCTTTGTTCACATTTCAGTATTCACATTACCATATTCACATCTCAATATTCAAAATTAATCTCATATCAGTTTATTTTAATTTATTTCAATAAAAAATATTCTCATCATTTTCTGTGCACATTTCATCATCTCATAATAGTATATATCTTATTTCATGTGTTTCAACATTTCTCAATAAAACATATCTTCATTTCATAATCATTTTCTCATAAATATATCAATGTTTCACATATCAGTATTTATTAGAAGATACTCATTGATACTTATCACTTTTCATCACCTCTTGCATTTCGAAAAAAAAAACACCACAGTTCAATATAATTTATATGCCACACAACTTTATATGATATTCATATCATAATAATTTTAGGTAAAATATCATATACCCATTTACACGTATTAACTAAATCAGTAGTTCTCAAAATAACTGTAATAATTTATTCCCTTTACATGGCTTACTGAGATTTCGCTAAAATACCCAAATTCTACGTCCCGTGGCGTTCGATGGTCAAAACCCTAAAATTCACATTTTTCACAAACCAATCAATTCAACTCCCCAGAATAATAATAATTTTAATATTTCCTAGGCCCACACACTCCCAATACTAATTAATCTTTAAAAATAGTTAACGGACCTATTTCCACTATCCTACCCTAACTTTGGAGTGGTTCCTAGGAAATCCAAATTAAAAATCTGCTCCGGCCAACATGAAGAGGATTGAACCTAGGACCCTATGGTGGTGTCCAATCGTCGATTTGGCTGGATATTTAAGGAAAAAATAAGGAAAGAGAAAGAGGTTACTTTCCTCAGGAGTGGAGCCTACATCGCTCATATGACAAATCCACTCCGGTAGAAATGTCGATGGTGGAGAATGGAGCCCAGTGTTTTTTTTCAAAATCCGATCGGTGCTCGTTAAGCTAATGAAATGGAGGAGAAAGGGGAAAAACTTGCGCAGGGGGGGGGGGTTGGCTTTTGTTTATTTCAGAATTTCATTTGAATTCCCGAAGCTTGAGAAGCTTCAGGATTCTTTTCTTATATATATATGTTGGTCTTACAAGGCTTAAAATCTTATTTTGATGATAACAAATCAAAGGAACTTAACATATTTGGTTAAGTGATGACATTTCAGAACTTAACTATGAGAAAGAGAAGCATGAAGACTTAAGTGCTTAGAATGTCAAAGTCTTGAGAAGTATTTATGTAAGTACTTCAAACAATTTCAATATGGATGCATGAAGCTCTTAGGTTAATTTCTTAGACCTAAATACTTTTTAAAATACTTGAAAAATATTTTTATAAGGTGAAAAAATTATTTCAAAAAGGTTCAAATTATTTTTGGAATGAAAAGATCCAAAAATAGGATTTTCCAAATGCTGTTATTTTTTCTATATCTGCATTGATATGCATTTTTATTTATCAATCACTCCTTATTTTAAGAAGTATTCAACATGAAAGTTGTGGGATTTTCTCTTAACTTACTTTTGATACCAAGAATGTATAATTTGGAGTTATACTGAAAACGTTATGGTAAAAATACTACAGGGTGGTCGAAGCTGTTAGCAAATCAAAGTTTTTATCTACCTAGAAGACTGAAGTGTGACTTCAGTCACCTGAAGAATTTCTTCACAAGACTGAAGAATAAGTTTAGTGTACTGAAAAATTTTCTAGAGAAATTCTAAAGACGCAGTAGCACCTCAAAATACTGAACTCCACTTCAGTCTTCTAACCCTATTTCTAAACTAAATTTTTCAATGTTTCAAGGAACATCAAAGGACTAAACTCGATAGTTCAGTCGTCCAAACACTATTAATGGACATATTTTTTTAAAAGTTTTTAAATTCAAATTCGTATTTCTTGTGCTCCAAACTTTCTATAAACTTGGGAAACACTCCAATTCACTTGGGAACATGAAATAGACTTGATTTCTCATCTATAAATAACCCCCCAAGGTTGAGGATTAAACACACCAAGGAAATACAGCAAGCATGCCTTGTTCTAAAATCTCCCAATTCTCTTAAAGCTCTCTTGTGCAATCAATTTCTAAAATTCACTTATGAGATTTTTCTTATTTAAAGGCCATGGTTCTTGTGTTCTTAACTGAGTTTTACAACTAAGAAAGAATCCCGGTAATATCTTCTTGAGCCTCATCTTTCCATATTGATATTTACTTTGAAGTATATTAGTGCTTGAAATTGTACTAATCTACTCAATGTGAGAGTGTTATTGTATGCAATGATCATTACTTGTTTCTTGTAATTTTTGAACGAATCCAGGTTGTTGGATCATTGACCAAGCGTGGGGTATTCCTTGGAGAGGTATTTGCTCTAGCCTATTGAAGGAGTGACCGGGCACGGGATATCGCTTAGAAAGGCAGTTCTCTAGCCTATTGAAGGAGTGTGTAAGGTTTGCTCTGCCTGTAAAGGAGTGGTATAGTGGAATCCTTAGGTGGTTTGCCTAGGGCAGGGACGTAGGCTGGGGATAAGTCGAACCTCGTAAAAAATCTTGTCTCTCTCTCTTTCCCTTACTCTTTAAATTCGAGCATACTTATAAACTGCATGGATGTTTTAAAATTTCATAATCATAAATACTATGTAGTTTGGAAATTAAATAAACTGAAGTTTAATTTGTTTTTAGGATTGCGGAAACCGAAAGGGAGTACATTGGTTGATCAACAATTTGCGGAAACCATAAGGGAGTACATTGATTGGTTAACACCCAAAGACTTTTTAACTAAAAGTTTATTTAAAGTCTAAGCATTTGGAAAGAGTGTTGTATTTTAATTTGTGCATCATATTGAGAAAGCAAATTCATTCTCTACAGAGCTGAAATCAAACCCATTAGCCACAGGGCTTACATAAATTCACAGGGCTACAAACAAAAGCTGAAAATTGCTAAAAGTGCTACCAATTATATTTCGTGATTGATTACTTTAAAGTTGATTGATTGGTTGAATGATTGTTTAAGTTTTGGTTTACTGGAGTTGTTTGTGTTGTGCTGAAGTATTAGTTTGTGGTTTGAATAATTAATTAAGTACTTGCTTTGTATTTGATGAATAAACAAAAAGTGGAGAATTCATAAAAGGTATTTAAAAGAAATTTTAATAATCCAATTCACCCCCCTCTTGGAACAACTCCTTAACTTTAAATTGGTATCAGAGAGGGGTTGTAGTAAATCCTAACTAGTAGCTATGTAAAGATCTATATGTCACACTTAGGTGTAGCTCCCTTTTGCAGAGGGTCAATCCTCTGCTAGGCCTCCGATCTTTTGTGGTATAAACTATACATTTTGGAAACAAAGAATAAGGATCTACCTTCAAACCATGGATTGGAAAGCATGGAGGATTGTCACACATGGTGATCTTACCCCTACCAAACTTGTAGATGGTAAAGAAGTATGTAAAGAAGAAAAAGAATGGACCAACAATGACTATAAGATGTTAAGAGTAAATTCGAGTGCTATGAATGCATTATATTGTGCCCTTATAATAAATGAATTCAAAGGGCTAAATTCGAAGTAACTTATGAAGGCACTATTGATGTAAGAGATAATAGGATCAATATGCTCACTAGTGAATATTAAGCCTTTAGGATGAACCAGGATGAAACAATAACTAGTATGTACACTAGGTTCACTCACATAATAAACTCCCTCAACGCATTAGGAAAAACCTACATCACTTATGAAATGATTTGAAAAATCCTTATAGGATTTCCACCAATTTAGGAACCCAAAGCCACTGCAATAACTAAAGGAAGAAATTTGAAAAACACCTCCTTAGATGAACTCATAGGTTCTCTCCTCACATATGAGATGGAAATAGACTAAAGAAGTGGAAAATCTAAAGCTTAAAAATCTGTTGCATTTAAAACCTCACATGAAAGCTCTAGTGATGAAGAAGAGATGGATGTAAGTGAGATAGCTTTAATATCCAAGAAGCTTGCAAACATCCTTAGAAACAAGAATAAACATACAAGAAAATTATGGAATTCAAAATCAGAATCAAATGAAGAAGAAACCAATACAAAGAAATCAAAGAATAAAATCCCCATATGTTATAATTGCAAGAAAGATGGACACATAAAATCAGATTGTCCACTACTCATGAAAGATTCTAAAAAGAAAAAGAAAAAGGCAATGAAGGCCACTACATGGGACAATCTAAGTTCTAGTAGTTCAAAGAATGAGTCTAGTGACCAAGAGGTTGCTTGTTATATGGCATGGGATGATGATGAAGAACTAAGTTCCACATCAAAATCATCAAATAACTCATACAATGAATCTTTCTCGTCCGAGGAATCTAATGATGAGAATATGCGATCTTATGATGAACTACAAAATGAATTATTCAAAGCTTATAAAATGTTAGTTAAAGTAACTAAACTATATACCTCATTGAAAAATAAGAATAATGTTGTCATGAAGGAATTAGAATCTAAAAAGCTTGCTGAAAGAGAAAATGATCTAAACAATCAAGAGATTAGAAAGCAAAAATGAAAATATGATGAAATAAATAGAAGATCTAAAGTCCAAAACCTCCATGGATAATAAAAAAGACATATACATTTTTTAATTAGAAAGTAAAATCAGTAACATGTCTCAAGAATTAGTGAAATCACAAGTAAATGTTAATGGCAAGAAAGATTTAGAGATAAATGATCTCAAAAGTCAAATTGAAGATAAATAAAAGATCATTTACAACTTTACTAGAGGAAAATTTTTTTTGATAAAATGATTGGTTCACAAAGAATGTCATTAGAAAAAAAAGGCATAGGATTCAATGGAATTGAAAACAAAAGGAAAAAGAATCTTTACCTGGGATATTTTACAAAAGTACCTAAAAATTATGATAGCACCTCTTCAAATGCTTACACTCACACCTCATGCTTCCTATGTAAGAAGAAGGAACATATAAAGTTTGAATGTCCACTAAAGAGAAAGGGTCTGAAAACTAAACAAGTTTGGAGAGTAGAAGAAACATCTCTTTTTAAACCATCTAGACCCAATAAAGTATGGGTACCAGGATGAAAGAATTGAAACAAGAATTTAAACAAACATGCAAATAAAACCCCAATCCTGACATGCATTGAATTAAAAAACAAGAACAAAAATCCTACGTTAACAACCGAAGAAGAATTGAAACACACGTTAACTAAAGACGATAACTTTAACACATAATTAAAACAAGCAACAATGGAGACTCAATCAGACACAACCACGAGCGATAAAACCTGAACCTTTAACAAAATCAAGAACTCGAACCAAAATCACAATTTAAACACAAACATGAACTCAATGAAAATTTAACACTAACAGAACACGATAAATATGCGGCCTTTAGTAAAACCGACCCTAACTAAATAAAAAAAATCAACTAATTTAATTTGCCAAAGGCAAAACAATTTATTTTATTTTATTCTTTTTTTTTTCCTTTTTTTATCTTAGAATCGAACCAGACCTTACTAGACTAATTAAATGATGCAAATTAAATCCGCCACTAAAATTACATGAGACAATAATTAATTAAGTAAAATGCAATAATAAAACATTTAAATATCATGCATAATTCAAACTTTTCAAATATCCTTTATAATAAAAAAATCAATATTCAAATTAACAATAAAAGAAAAAAAATAAGAGAGAGAGAGAGAGAGAGAGAGAGAGAGAGAGAGAGAGAGAGGGAAGGATAAGAAGAACTCGGGTGGCTGTGTGGCCAGCAGTGGAGGTCCAAAGAGTGAAGCAGTTGGTGGAGCTGGATTGCTGGTATGATTTGTGCTGACTGCAACTGAAGTAGCAAGGGGGCTTCAGGTGTTCTGCAGCTTATGGCGATGGTTGGTTCATGGCTGGTCGGAGCAACTGTAGTGGTAGGGATAGGTGGCCGAGAGATGCAGTGGGATGGAGATCTGATGCAGGCTTCAGGTCGGTGGTGTTGTTTGGTAGGAGATCCTCGAAGGGTGGCTGTAACAATAGCCAAAGAGAGGGACTAAGGCAGGGGGTCTGCTGTGGTTGTGTAGTTGGTCTCGGCTGCTGCAGAGGGCAAGTTGGGTGGTTTACTGGAAGTATGGTAGCAAGGGAACAGGGAAGAGGCAGAGGAAAAGAGAGAGAAGGAGGGAGAGCAGATAAGAGAGGGAGACCAATAGAGCAGGGATAGTTTCAGGGAGAGACTGAGGGAATGATGAGAAAAAGAGAATGAAAGAGAGAGAGAGAGAGAGAGAGAGAGAGAGAGAGAGAGAGAGAGAGAGAGAGAGCAGAGAAGCAGGGGAAGAGAAGGAGTAAGGAGAAGGGTGGTGCAGGGCCACACCCGAACAGGGAGGATAAGGAAGAATAAATAGAGAGAGGGGAGAAGAAAACCTTACGCGAGGCCCAGGTAAGTGACCCACGAGTTGACCTAACCCGGCCTTCATGGCCGAGTCGCATTAAGTAATATATATATATTTTTTCTCATTTTTCTCTCCTCAAACACAACCTATTTTGACTCTTCTAGAGCCCATTTATTTCAAAGCTCAAAACACGAAAGTTGTATATAATCTTCTTTTCTTTCTTCAAAAATTTGAATTGTCTCGATCGAAGCTCGTACGGAAAAGTTATGCGTAATTTACAAACTGATGCCGATTTTGGCTTCTAAGAATTTTCTTGCGGTAAAAAATTGCCAAAAACTCATAAATTGCTCAATAAAGCTTAGAAATTATAATAGGGCACTTTTTTTAAAATATTAAGAGTAATTATGCATTTAATTGAAAATATTAGCCCTAATGACCGGATTAAAATGTCTAATTACGCAATTTAAGTGCGTAATCACACCCTGAACTAATGTTTTGCTAGTCTTTAGCAAATAATGTGAATAAATTTTAGGGCGGTGCCCACAACTATGAACTCCAGTGAACATGAAATTGATGCACATGGAACACAACCATACCATTTTACATACAAGAATATAACTGAATTTCGTATTGGCTCGTTCATTTTCAAATGCACACAACTCCAAAGCACGTCACTCATGCAAGTTTCATCATTTACATGTCATTTAAGAACAATATACTCACATAAAGTTAACTAGCGATACAATTCAGAGTTAATGCAGTTATATAAGTTCGAGTATAAATAAGTAAAATCTCGAGGTGTGTGTGATGTGTGTTACTCAGTACACCTAGGATACTAGTGGACACCTACAGAACAGTCACTTTGACTCGGCCTAACTGGTATACCCTTAAGAACACTCAAAGAAAATGGGTTCACTTGTCATATGTGAGGAGGAGCATCGTAATCAACCATCCCATATATTAAAAGGAACAAATGCTAAGTATACAGAGTGGACTATTCTAAGAAGTATCTAGCCTATCTATGAGGTGTCGGTTCCTTCACCATAGCATCTTCTCACCTACTAACCATATCCAACCGAGACCACCTTAGATCAACTTATTCACAAACTTGACGTGAATACATTAGAGGCATTAAACGGTTGAAGAATCTTCATACGTGGAGAACATGTGTCATGTCCTTGAATTTTTTGTGGTATTTCTGTGGTGCTGGCATTAGCATTTCATTTCCTGTGCATTTCTATTTCTTATTCTTTCTTTTGCTCATTCTTTATTTTCTGTCTTTTCTTGATCAATTAGGACAATCATTACACTTCTTTTGTTATCATTATTCCATCAACGGGAATTAAGCTCGAACAGTGGTCCATGAACTAAGTCTATTGCTAGGGGTGGCTCAGCCTTCGTATCTTGAGTAGGCTACATGACCTAGGTTTTTATCTCCCCGCTAGATGTCACCTCTAGGCTAACAAATCAAAAATAGAGACTAGTGTACAAAGAATCGTCCATAAGAAAAGAGAATTGAGTTTCATGAACTCTGATTTGATGTTAACACTCAAAAAAATGGTAAATAGCTCAAGGATATCTCACAAGGTGTCATAGTTGCCATGGGTGTTCTCTCAGTGCTCGCAGGCAACCCTAAATGCAATGAATCACGTGAATGTGTCTATTCAGCCTCGTGAAATGTCATGTAAATACAAGAGATTATACAGCTAGATTAACACAAGTGTACTACCAATCAATTCTTCATAGAGTTACAAAATCATATAAAGAGAAACTACACATAAATAACTCAAGTGTGTAATTTTTAAATTATATGCAAGTATGTGAAGGGTATGAGTCAGTGTTAATCATGACATAATTCAGTGTAATTCCTTAGTACTCTTCCTTTCTTTCCCTTTATTGATTTTTTTTTTCAAATTAATATATAAAACCCAATAAGTATACGTGCACAGTGTCACATGCAAATGCTCACCCCCCCCCCAAACTAAAGTGGAACATTGTCCTCAATGTGAAAGCATTAGGGAAATAGAAAAAATGTGCATGGGAAAAGTAGGACGTACCTGGGTAGAGAAGTAATGGAAAAAGAAAACTGAACTATGAAAAAATGTACCTAAAAACTAACTAAAAATAAAATAAGGTAAACCGAAGTGAAAAGAAGGCAAAGAAAAACATCACGGTTGTCTGGCGGAGGCTCTGGAGGAATTTCGTCTGGTGGGTGTAAGTTTATAAATTGCACTAGTGGGTCTCCAAATTTGAGCCCCCACAATGAGTCAGTCTTCATACCTGCATGAAAGTCAGCCTCAAATGAATTATTACTCGTCAAAATACCAGACAATATGTGTGCAGATCGACTTTCTTGTTTTAACAAGAAAAGGTCTTTATTCAACATATTTTCTAAGAAATTTACTTCTTTACTAACTAGTGTTTGAGGGAAAGTTATTGGAACAATTATCTTCATTTCTTCAAAAGCATTAGCATTAAAAGGTTTACCTGGTTCCTTGAAAATTAGACTCTTACAAGTCTGCTCACCCTATTTATCGGGTGTACCAATCATCTTACCAATGTTGGGATCTATTCAGCATTGGGCTCCTTGACATCTAATTCAGTCAGGAGTGATGGATCAACAGTTTCCAAGCTCTAAGGATGAGGTACCACAAGTTGGTACTCCTTATTACTATCAGCCTCCTCATTAAACGACTGCTTCACTTCTAGACCCGTTTCCTTTGATTTTTCCTTGAATTCATCTGTTTCAGCCATAACTTTTGGTGCTGGGACAACTAGTTGTCTGGCGATGAGCATCTCAAGTTAAGAAACTTCTTTCCTGCTTCTCGAAGTGTTGGCAGCCTCCACCGTCTCAAGAGGATCATTATGTACTTGTTGTTGTTGCTAGTATTCTTGAAGACTAAGCTGAGGTTCCATGGGCAATTCCTATTCTTCCAAGATGTACAATTGTGTGCTCATTGCATTAATGGTATCCCACAATTCATTATAATGATTGACTTGAGTCTACATGAACTACAAGAGCATATTGGCCATCTGAGTCATGCTATCATCATGAAGTCCTAACAGCACATGGCTCTGAGGGATCTATTGTGGATGATATTGAGGCAAAGGGTTGTCTAGGTAGTATGTTGGCTCATATGCATCTCCACCACTGATTGTGCTGATAGGGTGTACTATCTTGGGTGTCTAATTGTATCGTGTATTCCACTGTGGGACACTTTCAGCTAGGAAATCAAAGAATGATAGTACCTGATTTGGATCCTCGCTGAAGGGTTCTCCATTAAACGTAGTCTGGACAAAGTTCTTGCAATCAGGGGTAAGAGTAGTATAAAAACAATCAGCTCACCTCCATGAGTCAAACCCATGATGTGGACAAGTACTTAGCAGATCCTTGAATCGCTCCCAGCAAGCCCGAAATGTGTTGTCACCCTGTTGCACAAACTAAATAATTAGTTCCTGCAAAAATTGAGTTTTCTGTAAGGGAAGAAAACGTATGCAAAAATTTGCATTCCATATTAACCCAATTAGTGACAGAGTGAGGTCTCAAGGAATGAAAACATATATGTGCCCTATCCTGCAAAGAAGCAAGAAATAAACACAGTCTAGTAGATTCATCAGTTCTAACATGAGAGAAAAACATATTGCAGGTTAACTCAAACTCTGACAGGTGCTAATAAGGGCACTCAGATTCTGTCCCCTAGAACTGGGGTACCAATGACGTCCTTCCACACTGCATCATGAAATCAAGCTCTTCTTTAGGAAAAACAGTGGAAGAGGATGTAGTAGTGTATTCAAGCTGCAAAAAGTCCATTATCGTGCGTGGTGCAGGTGTAGCCATATTTATTTGTTTATTTTTGTTCAAAACTCAATTTTTTATTCTTTTTTTTTTTTTTGTTTTCTTTTTTTTTTCTTTTTATTTTTCACAAGACTAATTAAAATGACGGGAAAAACGCTAATTTGAGACTAAGATCGACATTCCCTGGCAACAATGCCAAAAACTTGACTCACTCAAAAATGAGCAGCTTGAAAGCTATCCGAAGTATAGGAGTTACGTCGTGTAATATTCAGCCCAAGGGCTAGATCATCTCCTCAGGAAATGTGTTTTAATCTCAAGTTTTACGTTCTCCCAATTGAAAAACAAAAGGTTACTGAACTCAGTTTAGATTCAAGATTTTCAAGATTGGTTGAGATTTTTTTTAACAATTTAAACAAACATGCAAATAAAACCCTAATCCTAACATGCACTAAATTAAACAACAAGAATAGAAATCCTACACTAACAACCAGACAAGAATTGAAACACGCATTAACTAAAGGCGATAACTTTAACACATAATTAAAACATGAACAATGGAGACTCAATCAGACACAACCGCGAGTGATAAAAACTAAACCTTTAAAGAAATCAAGAACTTGAACCAAAATCACAATTTAAACACAAGCACGAACTTAATGAAAATTTAACACTAACAGAACACAATAAAAATGCGAGCTTTAGTAAAACCGACACTAACTAAATCGAATTTTAAAAGAAATAAATCTTGAACAAAAAAAATCAACTAATTTAATTTCCCAAAGGCAAAACAAATTTTTTCTTTTTTTATTTTATTCTATTTTTTTCTTTTTATTTTATCTTAGAACCGAACCAGACCTTATTAGACTAATTAAATGATGCAAATTAAATCTACCGCTAAAATTACTTGAGACAATAATTAATTAAGTAAAATGTAATAATAAAAAACTTAAATATCATGCATAATTCAAAATTTTTAAATATCCTTAATAATAAAAAAATCAATATTCAAATTAGCAGAGAGAGAGAGAGAGAGAGAGTGTGTGTGTGTGAGAGAGAGAGAGAAGGATAAGAAGAACTCGGGTTGCTGTGTGGTAGCAGTGGAGGTCCAGAAAGTGAAGCAGTTGGTGGAGTTGGATTGCTAGTATGATTCATTTCAGTTACAACTGAAGTAGCAAGGGGGCTTTGGGTGTTCTGCAGCTTCTAGTGATGGCTGGTTTGTGGCTGGCAGGAGCAGTTGGAGTGGAAGGGATAGGTGGCCAAGAGCTACAGTGGGATGGAGGTCTGATGCAAGCTTCAGGTTGGTGGTGTTGTCTGGTAGGAGATCCTCAGAAGGTGGCTGTAACAGCAGCCAAAGAGAGGGATTGAGGCAGGGGGTGTGTTGTGGTTGTGTAGCTGGTCTCGGCTGCTGCAGAGGTTAAGCCGGGTGGTTGGCAGGAAGTATGGCAGCAAGGGAACAGGGGAGAAGCAGAGGGAAAGGGAGAGAAGGAGGGAGAGCAGAGAAGAGAGGGAAACCGAGAGAGTAGGGATAGTTTCAGGGAGAGAATGAGGGAAAGATGAGAGAGAGAGAGAGAGAGAGAGAGAGAGAGAGAGAGAGAGAGAGAGAGAGAGAATGAGAATGAGCATAGGATCAGGGGAAGAGAGGGAGTAAGGAGAAGGGTGGTGTAGGGGCACACCCGAACAGGGAGGAGAAGGAAGAATAAATAGAGAAAGAGGGGAAGAAAACCCTATGCAAGGCCCAGGTAAGTGACCCACAAGCTGACTCGACCCAGCCTACATGGTCGGGTCCCATTAAGTAATATATATATATATATATATATTTTCTTTTTCTTTTCTCATTTTCTCTCTGCGAAAACGGCCCATTTTGACTCTTTTGGAGCTCGTTTCTCTCGAAGGTCAAACCACAAAAGTTGTAGATAATATTCTTGCCTTTTTCTAAAAATTCAAATCATTTCGATCGGAGCTTGGATGGAAAAGTTATGCCTAATTTACAAACTTATGCCAATTTTGGCTCCTAGGAATTTTCCTGCGATAAAAAATTGTCAAAAACTCATAAATTGTTCAACAAAACTCAGAAATTATAAATAGGGCACTTTGTTAAAATATTGAGCGTAATTGAGCATTTAATTGAAAATATAAGTCCTAATGACCGGATTAAAACGACTAATTACGCAATTTAAGCGTGTAATCATGTAGTTACTGACAATTCCACATCTAAATACTAGGTCTCATTTCCAAAAAATTTGACATAGGTCACAAAAACAAAGGAATGAGTAGCCCCTGAATCAAATAAAACAATAACTTGATATGATAGAACTGTAAAAGCACCTGTCACTACATCTTGGGCAATTTCAGCATCACCCGGTGTCAAAGCATAAACCCTTATCGGGGCTATATTCCTCTACTGGCCTCCACAAGGTGCCTGATAACCTCCTCGATAGGGCCTGGGAGCTGGGACCTGGATCGGCTATCCTGGGCATGCTCGTGCCATGTGGTCAGGTCTCCCACAACAATAGCAAACATCTCTCTCTGCTCGACACTCCCCCAAATGTCATCTCCCGCACGTCTAACATATTGGGTAGGTCTGCATACCCTGATTCTCACGAGGTCTTGCTGTCTGCCTCTGATCTCCTATGTCACGGCCTCCTCTCCATGGCCTCCGGCTAGACCCTACCTGAAAACTCTGGGGCGTAGGCCTCTTTCTCTGACTTTGAGCTGCAATACCTCTCTATATGCCACTCTTAATAATCTCAGCTCTATCTACGACCTCCGCAAATGTCTGAGCCCGAAAACTAATCACCTAGTCAAACAAGTTCTGCCTCAATCCTTCTTCAAACTTCCTTGCCTTTTTCTCTTCATCTGGTGCCAAATGTGGGGCAAATTGTGACAATGCAATTAATTGAGCTGCGTACTGAGATACTGTCATCTACCCCTAAACTAGTTGCATAAACTCTGCGGCCTTCGCGCTCTAAATGATAACAAGGAAGTATCGCTTGAAGAACAGCACCTTTAATCGATCCCACGTCACTGGCACATTCGACCTCTACTCTTCAATTAGTCGCGCTGATTTCCACCAGTGTTTCGCCTCTTCTTTCAGTTTAAACGCTGCAAATACTACCTTTTTTTCATCCGTACATGGAAGCAATGCCAACGTCTTCTCCATATCCTAGACCCAATTTTCAGCCATAACCGGATTAGCTCCTCCAGCAAAAGATGGGGGCTTCATCTGCGTAAACTGCTCAATCATGTAGCTACGCTCCTATGAGCTCCTGGCCATCTCAGCCATCACTTGCTTGGTGACGCTGTGCAATACTGCATCAGTATATCCGCCACCTATACTGGAGGGTCCTAGTTTGTCTCCCCTAGAGTTGGTACCACTGCTTCCTAGGACTATCTTGAAAACAAAGAACACACTATATATACCTCATCCCCTGTGCAAAACTATTCTATTTCATTCAACTAAAGTTTCATATTCACACTTAACTATCTCCCCCTGTTCTAAATTCAAAATTAGATCTTGTAACCCTGGCACACGACTCGAAAATAGTTCACAATGACTTTTTTGAAATCGTCACCCCAGGAAAGACACAGAAATCACAATAGAAATTTTTTAGCCAAATCACATAACAAAACCTCAATCCTTTCGTATACTCTGGTATTGCTTCTGTTGCACTCTAAAGTCAATGGAACCTAGCAACCTAGGCTCTAATACCAAACTGTAACGACCTAATTTAATAAAGGCGTTTTTTTTTCCTTACAAATAAACTGTGAAATATCATTGCTTTGGAACCTATTATTATAAGTCAACCAACATCTCGATCCATATAGGACCCGTGAAAATTGTGCTTCAACAAAATACCTAAGCAGTGAGAAGTTGTATACATAAAAACATATCCACATATATATTTACAATACTAGAGTGTCAGAATATTCCTCAAGCTGTACATGCACAACTATTCCAAAAATACTTCAACTGAACTAGGGTCAACCAACAATAATTTCCCCAAAATACTCACCCTCGAATAGAGCAATACCATAGCCCCTTCTATCTTCGAGCCTGATCTGCTCACCTAACTGGATCACCTAAAAAATATTAAATCACTGGGATGAGTCAATGTTGAGTAAGACAAAATATGTCATTGCTAGTGTGTGGCAAATGAGTTACATATTTATAAAATTTGATTTAGAAATACCATGAATAACTGAATTTGAGAATGCATATATAAATAATGTACAGTATAGATTATACCTATGTTACTTAACATAACTGTTCTTATAAATTTTCTATTCATAATACTTCTAATATTCATAGTTACATCTATAGTTTCAGTAAATTTGAGTATACGTATAATAACTGAGAAAACTTCCCTGGATGTATAATTGTATGTCATGATTTAACCCCTCATAATAGTTGTGCGGCCCGTAGGCGGGACCTATCCTTGCTGGTCGATCAGGATAAGTCAACTGAACTCCGAAAGTTAGATCGACCTCTTTAACCCTTATCTGAAGGTGAGCCTGTCCACAACGTAGGCACGACCGACTATTGAATACTACATACTATCTGTGTAATGTGGTTGCACTCTAAACTGAATATAGCTATGGTACCGTGCTCTGTAAACTGATATGTAATGGTCCATCAGGGTTTAATACTATATAATACATTTCTATATAAAATTTATCTGTTTTACCATGAATCTGTATTAACTGTGTTAACCATGACGCTATAGTAAAACTATATTTCTGTATCAATTGTAATAATGTATCAACTATATTTCCGTATTTCATGGTTTCTATAAAACTTTATAATCATGGTACTATAACACAAACTATAAACATCCTCCTTTCTACTAATCCTGTAAATTATACTCCTAAAAAATATTGTAAAGCATCTTTCTATATATATAACTGTAAATCATGATTCTGTAATTACGATAGATTTATAACTTGTAATTAAAACTGTATATCATGATACTTTAGAAACAATATAATTGTGATTCAAGAAATACTGTGTAAAACTCTGTACTATATTTGTATTCTCATGTCACACAACTAAAACTCATTAAACTTAATTTGTAAAATCATGTAAATTCCTAATCTGATAAACCCATCAACATATACTATATTTTACTAGTAAGAATTTCTATTTTAACTAGCATAGCATATTTCCCTTACCTGATTACTGAAAAGCCCCTATTACAATTGGTCCTTTACCCGCAGGGTTCCCTGTTAAACACCCTGAAAACAACATTCCCTAGAACAAAACTTTAGTATTTCTCTGTGTACTATATTTCTTATAACTATGGTAAAACCAAATTCCGAATAAAAAGCCTTGGCTTGAAATTGGGCTGGAATTCAAATCACTTCCACCATCGATCCACTCCCATAGATTTGCAAAGAAATTTCTTAGGAGCGTTGTGGTGGCCTCAGAATGTCAATTCGGTGAGAAATGGGGTCGGAATCGAAGAGAGAATGGGAGAGGGATGTTTAGAGAGAGAAAGGGGAAACTCTTGTGCCAAAATTCTGCAAAAATCTAATTTTAAAAATACTTATAGCCCTAGATTCATCAACGAGACACGTCATCTTGTCGACAAGTACGTGAAGAAAGTTCATCAACGAACCTGAACCCCTCGTTGACAAATTTTAGAATGCCAAAAAGCCCCTCTCGGTATCTTCTCATCGACGATACGTGTCCTCGTCGATGAGACTCTCATGTATTCTCATCAACGAATCCCCTGTGTTCGTCGACGAGGTCCTAATTAATTTCTTGGGTTATTACAATATTAGAATTGGTATCAATGAAATATATTGGTATACATGAGTATGTTAATTGATACTTGAGCATAACAACATATTGGTATCCATGAACATGTCATGATATCGATATGATAATTGGTATCATTATTGATATTGGTATCTATGAGCACTTACATAGAATAAATTAAAAAATGGCATAATAAATTTAAAAGATCAATAGGTATCACAATTGGTATCTTCATGAATACATAGTTGACAATTCACCAATGAAGTCTATTTTATTGATTATAAAATACTTCATTCAGGGGGAATTGGACTTGTTGAATAATGATATCATGATTTATGTTCATCATTGAAAATCATTCAAAATTCCTGTTTTGAACCTTCGTTAGATCTATACTTTTGTTTATGGTTGCTCATAGCCTTTGTATTTATATATTTTTCTTGATATCTTACTCTTTTTGATTGATGTCAAAAGGGGGAGAAGTTTTGGGCAGAAAATGAGCATGATACTGATCTTGAATGATGTAACTTTGATATATGAGCATAATACTTGAATTAATATTGAAACTGACCTTGATATTACAAATATTGTTAAGATGATTCTTATTATACAAGGGAGTCTTTTTAAGGCTTTCTCAATTTTTTTGCTCCTTATTTGTCATCATCAAAAAGGGGGAGATTGTTGGCCTTACAAGACTTGCAATCTTGTTTTGATGATAAAAACTTAACATATTTGGTTAAGTGATGATATTTCAGGATCCAAGAATAAGAATACAAGGTCAAGTGCTCACAAAGGTCTTTGAAAGCATATATTCCAAACAAAGATGATCAAATGAAGCATGGATTCAAAGATGATCTAATAAAGCTTGAAGATTATTAGAGCATGAATATTAAAGAGAACTTGTAAAAAGCTTAAAGTATGTTGAAGCTTGAAGACAAGATGGAGCTAAAGAAAGACAAGCATGAAGACTTAAGTGCTTAGAATGTCAAAGTTTTAAGAAGACTTTATGTAAGTACTTCAAACAATTTCAATATGGATGCATGAAGCTCTTCGGTTAATTTCTTGGACCTAGATACTTTTTAAAATACTTGGAAAATATTTTTATAAGGTCAAAAATTATTTCAAAAAAGTTAAAATTATTTTTGGAATGAAAAGCACCAAAAATAGGATTTTCCAAATGCTGTTATTTTTTCTATATTTGCATTGATGCGCACTTTTCTCTATCAAACACTCCTTATTTTAAGAAGTGTTCAACATGAAAGTTGTGGGATTTTCTCTTATATTTCTATTGATACAAAAAATAATAATAATTTGGAGTTATATAGAAAACGTTATGGTTAAAATACTGAAGACGGGTTAAAAAAGTCAGTCTACTAAAGAATTTGCTGGAAAAATCCTGAAGAGGTAGTAGCACCTCAGAAGACTTAACTTCGCTTCATTCTTCTGACCCTATTTCCAAACTAAATTTTTCAATGTTTTAAGGAATATCAAAAGACTAAATCCGATAGTTCAGTCGTCTGAACACTATTAATGGACATATTTTTTAAAAGTTTTTAAATTCAAATTCGTATTTCTTGTGCTCCAAACTTTCTATAAACTTGGGAAACACTCCAAGTCACTTGGGGAACACAAAATAGACTTGATTTCTCATCTATAAATAACCCTCCAAGGCTAAGGATTAAACACACCAAGAAAATACAGCAATCATGCCTTCTTGCTCTAAAACCTCCCAATTCTCTCAAAGCTCTCTTGTGCAATCAATTTCTAAAATTCACTTATGAGATTGCTAACTTAAAGGCCATGATTCTTGTGTTCTTGACTGAGTTTTACAACTAAGAAAGAATCCTGATAATATCTTCTTGAGCTTCATCTTTCCATATTGATATTTACTTTGAAGTATATTAGTATTTGAAACTGTACTAATCTGCTTTATGTGAGAGTGTTATTTTATGCAGCGATTATTACTTGTTTCTTGTAGTTCTTGGATGATTCCAAGTTGTTGGATCATTGACCATGCGTGGGGTATCACTTGGAGAGGCGTTTACTCTAGCCTTTTGAAGGAGTGACCGATCGTGGGGTATCACTTGAAGAGGTGTTGCTCTAACCTATTGAATAAGTGTGTAAGGTTTACTCCACCCGTAAAGGAGTGGTATAGTGGAATCCTTAGGTGGTTTTCCTAAGGCGAGGACATAGGCTAGGGATAAGCTGAACCTCGTAAAAACTCTTGTCTCCCTCTCTTTCCCTTACTCTTTAAATTCCAACATACTTATAAACTGCGTGGATGTTTTAAAATTTCACGATCATAAATACTACATAGTTTGGAAATTAAATAAACTGAATTTTAATTTTTTTTGGGATTACGGAAACCAAAAGGGAGTACGTTGGTTGATCAATAATTGCCAAAAACCATAAGGGAGTATGTTGATTGGTTAACACCCGAAGACTCTTAAACTAAAAGTTTATTTAAAGTCTAAATTTTAGGAAAAAGTGTTGGATTTTAAATTGTGCTTCATATTGAGAAAGCAAATGAATTCTCTACAGGGCTTGAATCAAATCCATTAACCACAGGGCTTACATAAATTCATAGGGCTACATACAAAAGTTGAAAATTACTAAAAGTGCTGTAAATTATATTTTGTGATTGATTACTTTAAAGTTGATTGATTGTTTAAGTTTTGGTTTACTTGAGTTATTTGTGTTGTGTTGACGTATTGGTTTGTGATTTGAATAATTAATTAAGTACTTGCTGTGTATTTGATAAATAAACAAAGCGATGAGAATTCATAAAAGGAATTTAATCAAAATTTTAAAAATTCAATTCACCCCCCTCTTGGTACAACTCCTTAACTTTCAATATATATATATATATATATAAAATATAATATAACATAATATAATATATTATTATATTATTAAATAATTAATAATTAATAAATTAATTAATTATTATTTATTTATTTTTGAATCAGTACGTCTAAATATTTTTGGGATCATTACATCTATTGTCAAAATTAGCAACGAAAAACTTGGTAAAAGGCTTGCCTAGTACTAAGTTTGTTAAGGACAAAGTGTGTGATGCTTGTCAACTTGGGAAGCAAATCAAGACAAGCTTTAAGAAGAAAGAGCATATCTCTACTGGTAGGCCACTAGAGCTTATTCATCTAGATCTTTTTCGTCATAGTTGATAACTACTCTAGATTTACCTGGGTGCTTTTTGTATCCTCTAAAGATGAAGCTTGTAAGATGTTGATCATTCTATGCAAGAAGCTTCAAAATGAAAAGGGATATGATATTCAAAATATTAGGAGTGATCGAGGGAGAGAATTTAAAAATAGAGATGCTAAGAATTATTGTACTGAACATGGAATATCACACAACTTCGCAGCTCCCCATACACCTAAAAAGAATGGAGTTGTTGAGAGGAAAAATAGGTCACTTCAGGAGATGGCCAGGACCATGCTAAACGAATATAACTTGCCTAAAAATTTTTGGGCTAAAGCGGTGAACACCGTGTGTTATGTAATGAATGGAATCTCACTTAGAACCAACTTAGAAAAGGCTCCATATGAACTCTGGAAAGGAAGAAAACCAAATATATCTTACTTACATGTGTTTGGATGCAAGTGCTTTATTTTGAATGATAAAGACGACCTAGGAAATTTTGATGCAAAATCAGATGAAGGTATCTTCCTAGGATATGTTGAAAATAGCAAAGCCTTTAGAGTCTACAATAAATGATCTCTTTCAATTGTAGAATCCATTCATGTTACATTTGATGAGGCTAATCCATTTTATTCTTAACCCACTGAAGTTGATGAAGTTGAATTAAGAAAGAGTTTAAAAAATCTAGTAATACAGGAAGTAAAGATGAGAGTTATGAAATAAGTACACCTTTAAACGACAACTCTCAAAGTCAAGCTGAATTGCCTAAGGAGTGGAAGTTCGTAAGGAATCACCCCAAAGATCATATTATTGGTGAATCTTCATGAGGAGTATCCACCAGATCATCATTAAAGAACCTTTGCAATCATTGTGTGTTTCTATCTCAAGAGGAACCAAAAAACATATATGAGTCAACTAATGATGAATCATGGATAGCTGCCATGCATAAAGAGTTGAATCAATTTGAAAGGAATAAGGTTTCTGAGCTAGTACCTAGACTTGAAAATCACTCTATAATTGGCACTAAATGGGTATTCAGGAGTAAAAAGGATGAGAATAGAATTGTAGTCCGGAACAAAGCTAGACTTATTAGCCTAACAAAGCTTACAATTCTTATTTTGATGATAACAAATCAAGATAAGTTTGATATGGTTTTCAAGTTGAATTGTTTCAGGAAGCAAGTAAAGCTTAAGTATTTCAAAGCCAAACTCAAGGGTTAATAAATCTCATGATGGACATATTTTATAAAAGTTTGAAGAATGAAAGTTGATTGAAAGCTTAAAGATGATATATGATCAAGGAAAGATTTCAAAGCAAGGATTTACATGAAGTTCAAAGTTTAGAGTTTTAAAAATGTCTTTATGTAAGTACTTCATGTAAACCTCAATATAAATTAAATTGAAGCTCTTACAAATAAAAAGAAACTAAGAAATTTTTTTTTAAAAGATCTTAAAATATGTTTTCTAAATCAAAATGATAAAGATCTCAAGTGAGGAAAGAAGTTTGCAAAGTGAAAAGCAATTTTCTAAGAGCCAGGTAATTGCCAATACAGGCAGTAGACTGCCAAATTAAAAGAATTAAAAACTGGGAGGCAGTAGGGTCCCAGGTGACTGCCTGAGACCTGTCTGATGCCTGGGTGATCAAGTCAGGCTCCTTCCTATGCCTTGGAAGGTGATTGCCAGCCTTCTGTGTGTTGAGTTTTGACTATGGCAGGCGACTGCCACTCGAATAGGATTTAAAAAAAACTCAATGGGAAAAATTTTTTTAAATGGTTTTCTTGGGCTCTACTCATTTTAAAAATTTGTTGTTTACTCCAAGAAAACTTGGGGGGTCAGGAATTATCTTTTAAACATCTATAAATAGCCCCAACTATAATGACTTTACGCACCAAAAAATTTTCCAACAATCACGAACTCTTAAAGCTATAAATCTCTCTTGTGCTCATCTTGCTTTCACTGCCGAATTGCTACTGATCCTAACTCCAAATTTGAGTCTTCAAAGTCTGAATCTTTCAATACATGGAAGATAAATTTGATGATCTAAATTCAATTGAGCTTCAATCTCTTTATATTGAATTACATTGAAGTATATTTGTGCTGAATATTGTACTAACCAGTTGTGTTTTGAGAGTGTCTCTTGTACATAAATTTCTCTCTACTTATTTCTTGTTTCTATATGATTCAAGGTTGTTGGATTGTTGTGTCAAGTGAGGGAATATCATTTGGAGAGGCGGGCTCTAGCCTAATCAAAGAAGTGTTGTGAACGGTGTTGTTTCGCTTGGAAAATGAACTAACTTAGTGAATCCTTCAGTGGTTTGCCAAAGGTGAGGACGTAGGCTAAGTATAAGACGAACCTCGTAAAACTTTGTGTTCTTATCTCTCTTCCCTACTCTTTATTTTTCAACATACTTTACAAACTGTGTGGATGCTTTAAAATTTCTGAATTCTAAGTGTTTGGGTATTAAATAGACTGGAAGATAATTTGTCTTGGTTTGATCAGTATTGATTGCGAAAACCGAAAGGGAATACATTGGTTGATCATCCTAAACCTATTAAACTAAAAGTTTATTTTAAAACTGAACCTTGGAAAGAAGAGTGATTGCGAATTTCAACATATGACTTACGCAAATCCAACAAGCATTGCATATTACTATAGGGCTATTATCACAAAAATCAAGTGTTTGGTTATTTTGTATTGAGTGTGGTTGATTAGGATTGATTATTTTACAAGTACTTTGTCATTGTGTTTAGGTTGTGTTTATTGTTTTAATACAAAATTTTTAAAAAGAACATAATTTTTTTTTTATCCCAATTAACCCCCCCTCTTAGGAACAATATCCTATTTTCAGTTGGTATCAAAGCCTAGTTATAGTAAATCTTAACAAGAAGATATAAAAAGATCGAATGGCACACATAGGAGTAGCTCCCTTCGGAGAGGGTCAATCCTCAACCTGACCACCAATCTTTTGTGGAGATAACTACACTTTTTGGAAAAAAAAAAAAAATGAATGCAAATCTATCTTAAACCTATGGATTGGAAATCTTGGGAAGTTGTCACGGATGGAGATCTAATTCCTATCAAAATAGTGGATGGAAAACAAATTCCTAAAGAGAAAAAGGATATAAACAATATAGGTTACAAAATGCTACAAATAAATTCAAGTGCCATAAATGCCTTGTAATGTGCTCTAGACGCAAATGAATTCAATAGAGTCATGGCCTACAAAACGGCCAAAGAAATTTGGGACAAGTTAGAAGTAACTTATGAAGGAACGGTAGATGTTGGAGACAATAGGATTGACACGCTAACCAGTGAGTATGAAGCTTTCAAAATGAATCCAGATGAAATAATCACTTGTATGTATACTAGATTTACTCACATAATAAATTCTCTAAGTGTCTTAGGAAAGACCTACACCGCCTATGAAATCATTCAAAAAATATTAACAGGTCTTCCCTCCATATGGGAACCAAAGGCCACTGCAATAACAGAAGGTAGAAACCTGAAGGCTACCTCACTAGATGAACTTATAGGTTCACTACTCACTTATGAAAAAACATTAAAAGAAAGAAACCATGAACCTAAGCATAAGAAGTCCATTGCCTTAAAAGAAGCTAGTGAAAGCTCAAGTGAAAATGAAAGTGAACCAAGTGATCCAGACCTAGATGAATTAGCATTCATCACTAAAAGACTTGGCAAGTTCTAAAGGAGAAATAAAAAGTTCCCTTGAAAGTTTAGTAAAAAGAAATCTAAAAAAGGGAAAACAAGTAGGAAAGAAAAAAAAAGTAAAAATGACCCTCCTACATGTTATCATTGCAAGAAACTAGGACACATAAAGCCGGACTACCCTTTACTCAAGAAGGATAAAAAGAAGAAGAAGAAAGCAATGAAAGCTACATGGGATGATTCAAGCTCAAGCAAAACGGAGAACGAATCAAGCAGACAAAAGATAGCTAATATGTGCTTCTTGGCAAATGATGAAGAGGTAAATTCTTACTACTCATCATCAATGGAATCTAGTAACGAATCTTGTGATGAATCTTGCGATAGCATGCCCTCCTATAAAGAACTATAAGCTAAGTTATTTGCCTTACATAAAAGGTTTATCAAGGTCTCCAAAAGAAACATAACCATGAAAGAACAAAATGAAAAACTAATGAAACTACTTGAATTTTCTAAATCCATTGAAAAGGAGAAAGAATCTCATATTGAAAAGTTAGAAGAGAAAATAAAAAATATGACTCAAGAAATAGTCAAAATACAAGTAAATGATCAAAATAAGAAGGATTTAGAAATAATTGAACTTAAGAAGTCAATAGAGGATAAAGAGAAAATCATTTATAACTTTACCAAAGGTAAAGAAAATTTTGAAAAGATGATTGAACAACAAAGATTGCATGGAAATAGAGAATGAATCGGATATAATGGAAAAACAAATAAAATAAGTAAGAAGTTATTCATGGGATATTTTGTTAAAGAAGTAAAGTATAGAGAATGAACATACTACTTGCTACATGTGCCAGAATAAAGGGCATGTGATGTTTAACTACCCACTCGAAAGGATATATGTTAAAGTTCAAAATGAATGGAAAGTAAACAATGGAACTAAAAATAATTCAAAGAAAGTAAAGAAAATTTGGGTTCCAAAATCTAACACCATGAATCCTTCATTGTAGGTGTGCTTTAGGACAACACCATCAAGGGAAAAGTGGTACTTGGACAGCAGGTGTTCAAGACACATGACTTGAGATTGGACCAAGTTCACCACACTGAAACAAAAAGATGGGGGATATGTGACCTTCGGTGACAATGCCAAAGGGAATATTGTTGTCATTGGTAAAATAGGTAAAGAACTCTCTCTTACAATTGATGATGTGTTGTTGGTAGATGGTTCAAAACATAATCTTTTGAGTATTAGTCAATTAAGTGATAAAGGTTTTGAAAATTTTTTTAAGAAAGACAAATGCATTATTCAAAATCCTAAGAATGATGAAACCTTATTCACATCTTGTTGACCTTATTGGTCACGCTCGGTTTTGATTATGACAAATACTCATTGTATCTAATGAGTGTTTGAGTTTTTGTGCAGGAATTAAGAATGTTAAAATAAAGATATGCACAAAGTCAAGTAAAGCCCAAAGACCAAAGTTTTATTCCATATTGTAATATATTTAATTGGTCTGTAGTAGTAAGTAGGTACGTGGTTTGTAATAAGCTCACACACATCACATGTATGATTTACTACGTAAGCTGAAACAAACCATGAATAAGAAAGGACCTTAGAAAGACCTTAGGGTGTCGGTCGACCGACACCAGACTTTTTCGGTGTCTCTATTTTGGACCCAAGTGACCCTAAGACACACACATGTACACATATGTTTGTTAGGCACTTAAATAGGGCTTGATTGTGTCAAGACGAGATTGAAATGCACACTTGGTGCACTTTCGGTCGACCGGCCAAATTAGTTCATTTTTGGCCTGGTCAACCGAACCATAACTTGGTCAACCGTTGACCAAGGTCTCGGTCGACCGAGACCCTGTAGTTCATTTGACCCCGATCGACTGAACCACCTGGGAGTCAACATTTTGACCTCCCGGTCGACCGACCACTTTTTGTACTCCAACTACCTGGTCAACCGGAGGGTCTTAGGAGAATTCCTAGTGGTCTGGTCGACCGAGCCTTTCATTTCAAAAGCCCCCTGGTCGACCGAAGCTTGAAAGTTTGGGAAATTTCCCTCCCTGGTCGATTGAGCCTTTTAGTTCAAAAGTCCCCTGGTCGACCGAGCCAGTTGAGTCCTGGTCGATCGGACCTCTCGGGTTGCTCCTATTTTTTTACCGTGTTAAATGTTTTAAACAGGGTTAAATTGTTTTAAGTGTCATCAAACTTTTCCAACAATACCCAATAGGTCCCCAACGGTCATATTTCCTTCCATGGCTATATATATGTGATCATTTGTAAAGATTAAATAGAGATTAGCCACTTTGATTTGGGAAGAATTCTCTGAAAAATAAAAACCCTATATCACTCATTTTCTTACCAAAAATCACTCATACTTACCTTCTATTGTTGGCTACATCACTTGTAAGTTGATTGAGTGTTTTTGCTTTAATAGGTTTGCTCTCCTATTCACATTTGATTGATTTATTTTCATCGAGAGCTAAACCTAAGGACTTTTAGGAGCTTTTTGCTAATAAGCCTATCCTAAGAAGACCTTACTTGATCTTCTGAGCTTGCACTTTATTGCAAGATCTTAAGAAGATCGTATTTGTTTTTGGTTGCAAAACCTTTCAAACACTTCCAAATATCTATTGGGCTTTTTTCCCGTAAAATATTCGAAGAGATATTTGTTTGTGTGATAGTAATCTTTGTTGCAATATTCTTTCACTCATATATTATTTGATGAATACAAAGATTACACATCTTTTGCAAACCAAGCATATACATCGTTTAATACTTACATGCTTCAGATATCTTACTGATTGAAATACATAAGACTTGACATCTTTGTGTGAACCTATTTTTGAATATCTTGTGATACAAAGATTTTTTGTTTGAAACTCTCATGTACGCATTACACTGATAGAATATACTTTGAGAGTTGAACCATCTAGACCACATTGAGCTTACATATTATTTCATATTGTGGTGTATGTGATTGAACGTAACTGGGTACAAATCTGCTTTACTTGAAAGCACAATCACTATACCGTTTGTTTTATTAAGCAAACCTGTTGTATTCCAGGCACAGGCCTGAAAAGGGAGACTAGCCCTGGAATAGTCCCGAATTGGTTTAGGCCCGGTTAGGAAAGTTAGGTGCGTCGTCCTGTTAAGGCGTGTAGGTTGAGGTCAGCCCCGCTAATTGACCTGGTTAAGGTTGAGGTCAGCCCTGTGTTAATTTGACTTGATTGTAAACGGTGTTGCTCCACCCTTAAGTGAGCTATTAGTGGAATCCTCAAGCTTGCGAGCTTGAGGCGGGGACGTAGGCACAGTTGGCCGAACCCCGATAACATTTCGTGTGTTCATTTACATTTCGCATTTTATATTTACCACACATGTATGTTATGGGTGAATGATGCGTATGACTTAATTTCCTCATTATATTTATCTACGCATTTGGAAATTGCAAAGACTGATCCTAGGTTGTGTACATACTGTTGTTTATTTGGTTTAACCTAGGCGATAAATTTTAAATTCCAATTCACCCCCCCTCTTGGGAATACACCAATTCTAACACATCTCATAGGGTAAATAATGTATATTGTATAAATCTTGATAACCGTGGATTTTTTCTTAGATTGAATTTTCGGTAGAAAACTCAGATTCAGTGAGAATTGGATCAGCAAGAATCACTAAAGACTTTCAGCAATGTGTATTTCAGTAGAAGAACTTGAAAGTGAGAATGTAAGCTTCAATGCTGATTTTAAATTGATTGTTGGTAATTGTTGGTTTGAAATTAAAATTTATTTATAAAGTTCTAAAAGTAATTTTCGTGTTGTCTAAGTTACTTGGAGTATTTCCCCAGTTTATACAAAGTTTGGAGCCCAAGCAATCATTTTTGGAAACTTTCCCACGATGCTTTATTTCAGATTTTACGAAAGTCAGTCGCCTGTCAAAAAGTGCCAGGCGCCTGTTACTTTAAAAATCTAGCATATTTCAAAAGTCAGTGTTGTGTTAGTCGCCTGAGTGTGTTATTCAGTCTCTTGACTCAACCTCACAAACCGGCTAGTCGCCTTAGAAGGATCTATTAGGTGCATGTCTTGGCTCTGTTTGCATTTCTTAAAAATCATATAAAATGTCAGTTGTCTGAGAATACTCAGTTAGTCGCCTAAGCATGCAAATTTTTGTTTTTAAGACTTTGTTTCTAAAAGCTCTTTTAGCTTTTAATCTTGGAATTTTTGATTTGAAACTTGAAAAATGTATTTTCCAAGGTCTTAAAAATGGGTCTCTAAGTCTATAATCATTCCTAAAGAGCTTCAAACATTTATACTAAAAATATGAAGTACTTACATGTGACTCTTAATATTATGAACTTTCTAAAACACTAAGTCTTCATGTAGTGGCTTCCATTCTTTTGAGTTTCCTTTCTTCAACTGTCTTTTGCTTCATCATGGACCAAGTCTCTAAGTATATGTGATCTTCTTTAACCACTTGAGCTTGATCTTTTAGGAATTCGATCCTACATAAGAACTTTTGAGCTTTATCTTTTTATAAAAGCTTTTGAGCCTTGAAACTTATCGTAGCAAAACATGTCAAGTTCCTTTGGTTTGTTTTCATCAAAATAAGATATAATAAACATGAAGGTTCAAGTCATGTGAGACATGAAACTCATTGAAGCAATGCATAAAGCTCAGAGGATATAGTGGAAGCTTCACAACGTGAAGACTTAGACACTAAGGTAGGAAAATCATATGAAAGTCACATGTAAGTACTTCAAAACTCAATACTGATTGATTGAAGCTCATAGGAAATGTCATTAGACTTAGATATATAATTTTATTCATGGAAAATATTTTCTCAAAGTCCAAAATGAGTTTTCAAATATATGAATTAAGTTTGGAACCAAAAATCATTGAAAAACAAGTTTTCTAAAAGGACGTGCTATCGATGATAAATCATCAGGCGACTATGGTGCTTCTGTGTTTGAAAATATTCAAATAGAATGTGCATAGGTTACTGATCTATCGGGCACAATTGACTAACCTTGTTCTAACTTTTAGAATACGCTGATTTTATAGGAGCACAAGTTATTGACCCTTCAAATACGAATGACTGATGCGAGTGCTTGAACGTTAAACAACACTGATCTTATTTCAAAATCTTTCGTGAATGGTTTCCAAATTAAAATAAAATTCAAGGGAAAAAGGATTGTCCAAAACTCAAGAAAGATTCTAAAAAGAAAAAGAAAAAGGCAATGAAAGCAACTACTTGGGATAATATGAGTATAAGTAGTTCTAATAGCGAATCAAATGACCAAGAGGTTGCTTATACTTGCTATATGACTTGGGATGATGAGGAAAGCTTCTCATCCAAATCAATTAATGATTCCTACAGTGAGTCATCTAATGAATCTAATGATAAAAGTATGCTTTCTTATGAAGAACATCAAAATGAATTATTCAAGGTTCATAAGATCTTAGTTAATGTGACTAAACGATACACATCATTGAAAAATAAGAATAAAGGTGTTATGAAAGAGTTAGAATCTCTAAAACTTGATGAAATAGAAAAAGAGTTAAAAAATCAATAAACTAGAAAGCAAGAATGACAAGGTAATGAAAGAGCTAGAAGATTTTAAGTCCAAAACTTCTATGGATAAAGAAAAAGACATATTTCTGAATTAGAAAGTAAAATCACCAAGGTGTCTCAAAACCAACTAAAGATGAAAGAAAAGGGTAAAAATATACAAGACTTAGAAATTAGTGATCTTAAGAAGAAAAATGAGGATCAGGCCAAAATAATTTACAATTTCACAAGAGGAAAAGAAAACTTTGATAGAATGATAGGTGCACAAAGAATGTCTTTGAATAAAGAAGGTATAGCGTTCAATGGAGTGGAAAACACAAGGAGAAAGAACCGTTGCATGGGGTACTTCACAAAAGCATCCAAAGACTATGCCATCACCTCCTCAAATGACTATACTCACACTATATGATTTCTATGTTAGAAGAAGGGACATATAAAGTTTGAATGTCCATTAAAAAGAAAAAGTGTGAAAACTAAAAAATTTTGGAAAGTAAAAGAAACATCTCTTGTTATACCATTCGGACTCAAAAAAGTATGGGTACCAAAATGAAAGACAAATTCATGAACCAATGATATAAAAAATATTTGGATTAGTTATTCACCTTAGAAATTAAGAAAGCTACTTAATCCAAATCAAGGATATTGAACTAGTTGAAATGAAAAATCTCAAAGAAAAGTTTATGAGCTCATTGACAATTATATCATTGATAACTATAATAATTGAAACAAATACAAACAAAATGACATTGTTGGCCAAAATCATAGGATGACTTGTATAAGACTTAACGTAGAAAGTATTAAAGATTTGGAAAGCAATATAAATGTTGGGTGTTCATATGAAATCAAAATAAAAGAAGATCTAAATCAAATTGAGCTTATTGTATGAATATTTTAATAAAGAAGAGAGCTTGGTTTGATACACAGTAGAGAGGTTGTGTAAAGAAACAAATTTTAAGAGAAAACAAAGGTCAGCCGACTAACCTTAAGCCCAGTTGACTGATTGAGAAAATACTTTAAAAAGAAAGCAAAGGTCATCCAACTAACAATATGTCTAGTCAACTGACTGAAGGAAACAAGTTTTAACAGACAGCAAAGGTCAGTCGACTAACCACGCGCCTAGTCGACTGAGTGACAGAACTTAAAAACAGAGCATTTAAGAAAATATATTTAAGAATAAGAAATACTTGAGAAACAAGAGAACAATTTGAACAATTGTAGCACAATGCAATAATATGCTCTATGCTTATATATGCTGATATACTGCATACTAAATGCTGATATTCTGATATGCATATGTGATGAGATACTAATATAAACTATATGCTGATATGCTATGCCAAAATGCCGATATGTATGATTTTTATATTGCCAAATACATGATATTGACTTGACTCATATTGAGAATTAATGACTCACTATACATTGCAAATTTGAGCATAAAATTATTGAGTATGAATAACAAGCATGAATCTTGGTATGATATGATATTAGTATTGGTATCTATGAAATATATTCGTACCCATAAGTATATTAATTGATACTTGAGCATGACAACAAATTTATATCCATGAACATGTGATGATATTGATATATGAGTATGAGATTAATTCTTGATCATATCAGTTTACATGCTAAATGATGAATCACTTTATATATCTCCTGCATGATTGACTAATGGATAAACATAAGCATGTCATGACATAGATGATATTGAAATAATATTGGTACTATTCTTGATATTAGTATCCATGAGCACTTAACATGAAAATAATTTTTTTTGTAGTATGGCATGATAAATTTAAAAATACCATTGGTATCTTTATGAATGCATAGTTTTCAATTGGTATGAAAATATGAAATTATTGAATATGAGATACATTTCATTCAGGGGGAGTTAGACTTGTTAAATAATATTATTCAGTTGGAAATCATTGAAAATTATGATGTACAATCTGTTGTAGTTTCTCATGCTACTTTGGATCTTGTTGTCTATCTTTTCATGCGTGATAAATGCAAACTTTTGATTATGGTTGCTCAATACCTTAATATTTATATTTTTCTTGATATCTTACTTTTTTTATTGAGGTCAAAAGGGGGAGAAATTTTGGGCAAAAATTGAGCATGATACTGCATACTTAAATTGTTATATTGGTAATTGATCTTGAATGATGTGATTTTGATATATGAGCATTAATATTGAAATTGATCTTAAAATTGTAAATATTGTTAAGTTATTGCTTATTGTAAAGGGGAGTCTTTTTAATGCTTACTCAATTTTTTGCTCCTTATTTGTCATCATCAAAGAAAGGAGATTGTTGGTGTTACAAGGCTAAAAATCTTACTTTGATGATAACAAATAAGATGAACTTAACATATTTGATTAAGTGATGCTATTTCAGGACTCAAGTATATGAATACAAAGTCAAATGCTCATAAGGATCATTCAAAGCTCATACTTCAAAGAAAGATGAACAAATGAAGCTTAAAAAGTCAAGTCATGGATTAAAAGATGTCCTAATAAAGCTTGACAATCATGAGAGCATGGATGTTAAAGAGGACTTGCTAAAAAGCTTAAAGAATATTAACGCTTGAAGACAAGATGGAACCGAAGAAAGACAAAGCAAGAGAGCCTAAGGAAAAGCATAAAGACTTAAGAGCTAAGAATGTGAAAAGTCATAAGAAGTCTTTGTGTAAGTATTTCGTATTTAAATACCTTATGGAAATATGGTGAAAGCTCTTCTAGGGTTAATTATGGACTTAGAGATCTTATTTCAAAAGAAAAAATATATTTTATAAGAAATCAAAGCAATAAAGCAAATAGGATTTTTGAAACCAAAAATGAAAATTCTAAAGTTGGTCTACCCAGACGACTAGGGTATACCCTTAGAAGTCTGAAGATGCACCCTCAGACAACTAAAATTTTACTTCAAACGTTTGAAATTTTTTTCAGAAGACTGAAGAATTAGTTCAGTCAATTGAAGATATATTTGTTGAAACAAAGAATAGGCAGAAGACCCTCAGAAGACCGAACCCTCAGTTCAATCATCTGAGCTGGGACTTCAGAAGTCTGAACCTACAGTTCAGTCGTCTGACCCTATGTCCATACTATAATTTTCAGTGCTTTAAGGAACATCAAAAGACTGAACCCAATAGTTCAGTCAACTGAACACTGTTAACGGTTAGAAATTTTAAATGTTTTAAATTTCAAATAAAAGTTTCTTGAGCCCCAAAATTAATGAAAACTTGGGAAACACTCCAACTAATCTTGGGCATCATGATATTACTTTTCTAAGCCTATAAATACATGGTTTTGAAAATCAAATTAAACATCGAGAATAAAAGAATTGAAAAATATGTTTGTTAGCTCAAATCTATCTTGCAAACAAAGCTCTGTTTTGCTCAACACTTCGCACAACTAAATTGCTAAATTTCTGAAGTGTTGATCCATCCTACTTCTGAGTTCTAAGCTGCTAATTCTCATCTAGAAGGAACTCGGTGATAAATTCTCTTGAGCTTCATTGTATTTCATATTGATATTTAATTATTGAAGTACATAGTGATTGAATTTGTACTAATACACTCTTTAGGAGAATGTCATTGTACGCAACTTTTGTTTCTTGTTTCTTGATGATTCTAAGGTGTTGGTTCATTGACCAAGTGTGGAGCATCACTTGGAGAGGTGCAAATCTAGCCTATTGAAGGAGTGACCGAGCAAGGGGTATCGCTTAGAGAGGCATTGCTCTAGCCTATTAAAGGAGTGACTGAGTGTGGGGTATCACTTGGAGAGGCGTTGCTCTAGCTTACTTAAGGAGTGTCTAAGCATGGGGTATCACTTGTAAAAGGTTTGTTCTACCCAAAAAGGAATGGTATAGTGGAATCCTTTGGTGGTATAGGCCAGAGGCGAGGACGTAGGCTGGGGATAAGCAAAACCTCGTAAAAAAAAAGTGGTGTCACTCTCTTTCCGTATTCTCTTTAGTTTCCAACAAATATTAACTACATGGATGATTTAAATTTCCTAATCATAAAAACTATATGGATTGAATTTTAAATAAACTAAAGATTAATTTATTTTTTGGACTTGCGGAAATCGAAAGGAAGTACGTTGGTTGATCAATATTAATTGTGAAAACCATAAGGGAGTACTTTGATTGGTCAACACCCGAAACCTATTAATTGAAGGTTTATTTGAAATATGAATTTTGGGAAGAGTGTGGATGTTATATTGCTTATCATCTTGAAAGACCAATTTCATTCTCTACAAGTCTTGAATCAAATTTATATATACAGGGCTACAAAAGCTGAAACTTGTATAAGAGCTAGATTTCATATCTTAATTGAATATTTTGTGATTGATTACTTTGAGTTATTAAAGTGTTGAATCTTGAAAGCATTGCTGGAATCAATCAAACTTGTGTATATTGTTTTGATCATTTTGGTTGAATTGAATTGTTGGAAGAATATTTTGAAAATCTACAAAGTATTCAAGTTACCATACTTACACTTGGTTATAAAGGTTTATAACTTAATTAATTTTCCGCTGAACTTGTGATTATAACCCAATTTTGTTTGTGTTGTGTTGAAGTATTGGTTTGTGGTTTACTAAGCTTTGTTGGGTATTAGCTGAATAAATAAGAGGTCAAAGAATTCATAAAAATAATTAAAATAAATTTTAATAATCCAATTCAGCCCCCTCTTGGGACAACTCCTTAATTTTTAGTATTTAATCCTGCTCCTCTCACACACATTGAAATTCATAAGAAAAGAGGAAGACAGGCTTGTGACCTTGAAAAATATTGTTTGTGACTTTTTGGTCCGATGAGCCTAAAGCAATAATAGCCAAGCTTGAATCATTTAAAAAACAATTCTTAAGATCCTTGGCTAAGACATTTAAAAATGAAAAAGGCATAAAATGATTAAGTGCATAACTCATGGGGAGCATTTCTTTTTCATAACTATTTATATTAGATGCTCTCATGATTATAGTTTATATGCCTTAATGAATAACAACACTGTACTGAACTCAAATCTATCCTCTGCTCTCTACTATTTATGTTCTTTAATGGATAAATTGTATTTTATGAATTGTTGATTACTACTAGATTGCATGCTTGTATTGAAATCCTCCTGTATGGTGGATGTCGTGATGTGTATTGCATGCTGGCAGTGGATATAGGTTCTCGTGTGCCTTGAACTAAATTATAAATTGCTTATTTGAACCTAGTAGGCACAGGTTTTATGGGAAAACATCCAATTTACATATGGAATGTTGCCGAAATTTTGGTAGATTTTTCCCAAAGTAAAACCTTGTACAAAGATGATTATGCTGAAATAAATGATAAAACATTTTTGAAAGGAAAAGTGAAAAATAATTGAATATTAAATTTTATCCTAACATAATCATTGAATAGTTAGAGGAGCTTAACTCCATCCCTAGAGAAAGAGTATAAAGAACTCATATGCATCATGCTTTACCTTTTGAATATTGAGTCTCTTCTAAGAACCCTGAACATCATATCCCGTTTTTAAAGCTCTATGTTTTGATATGAATTGTTCTAGGTTATAAGCTTTATTTAATGTCTTAATATATATTCTTTGATGCATGTGTGACCTATAGGGGGGATGATTATATTGGTCGAACGGTAAAATGAATAAATCTTAATCCAGTATACTCCTTTTAAATGACTTAAAAATGATTAGTATAAGTCGTTAATTATACCTAAGTTAGAATTCAAATCGATAGGGGGAGCATCCAAAACTAAAATTCTATTATATTATGCCCTCCAACACTTTTTTTCTTAGATCTATTTTGAAATATGTGTGGCATGTGCTTAAATCTAATCTTCTTATTAAAAATTATAATTTGAAACATGTTGATTTGCCACATGTTGTTTGCATTTTCCATATGATCTTACATGTGATTATTAAATCTTTAGGATCATTATGGTTGTGGTTTTCTCGTTATATTTTAGTATGTGCTTAATTGACAAACTAGAAAATTTGTGCTTGCTTGATCTTTAAAGTTTCTTCTTCAACAAGCAACCCCCAGTACCTTTTTGCAAACATCAAAGGGGGATATAAATTTATTATTATATACATATATATTTTTTTAAATTGCATAACTGGTTCGTTAACTTCACATAAAAACGCATGCGAACTAGTTAGACTGTGTCTGTGCTCAAACCAACTAATTGCTATCATATACCTTGTGCTTTAAACTCAATCTTTCACAGGTCTTATGATATGTTTCATTTGCAATGGATTGTTTATATTTATGGTCTAACCTTGATTACCGTGTCATTTCAATCTTTGAAAGACCAATTATACTGTTTGTGTGCTTAATTGCCATATTTTTTTAAAAAAATTAAATTTGTCTTTTTTATATACCTTTTTTGCTTATGCCAAGAGGGGGAGAAATACACTTGTAAACATTGGTATGCATATATTCTTAGGGGAGATTTATTTGGCTTTACCCATTTTTGCATTTGTATTTGTCATCATAAAAAAGGGAGAGATTGTTGACTTTTTGAGTCCTATCTCATTTTTTGATAATGACAAATACAAGGTATTTAATGTTTGTCAAGTTTGTGTGCAAGATCATATTGGCGAAATCATATGGCGGCACATATTGACTTGAAAAAAAAAAAAAAAGACCCAAAGTGTTTAATTTCTTTGTATTTTTAATTCATGTATGTAATATTATTTAAGTTCCAATGGTCTGTAATAATTGATGCATATCATCTATGTAGGAACCTATAAACTCAAGACCATAGATGGACCGTAGGGATGGTCGACCGACGCTAGATTTTTAGGAAAAAGTCCTTAGAAAGATCTTAGGACCTTGCACGTACACTTAAGTTAGTCCCCTTTATCACATATACTATCAGGGGAAACTATTGATTTGAAACAGGACTTAAGGTATCAAAGTGTTAAGGGTTCGGGCGACCGAACCTTGGTATTCAATACACCCCGGTCGACCAAACTTAGAGAAAGTTAGCATGTTGACCAGATTTCGGGCAACCGAACCAAAAATACCTGAGCGTCTTTGGTCAACCAAACATTTACCTTGACTTTTTCCAACAACTCAGTCGCCCACATATTAATGTTCAAATCACTGTCGGGTGACCGAACATGTAAGTTCGGTAAACTTAACTTTAGGCTATGTGACTAAACCTCGAGCAGATTGGAAAATCACCTAATTTAGCCACCCTAACCTATCCACGGGCACCTGAACTTCAAAAACGCCTTTTTACTTATGTGTCTGTTCAGGCGATCAAACCTATGGCTTGGTCCATCAAAACTCTCAGGTTGACCTAATTTTTACCGAGGTTAATTGGGGTTAAACAGAGTTAATTTTTTAAAACTCAATTAAAAAAATTCTAATAATTCCCTTTGTGTCCCCAACGGTTATAATTTTGGTCATGTCTATATATATGGGCTCATTTGAAAAATTAAGAGATGATTAGGGATTTAATTAGAAAATATTTTCTCTTTGAGAGCCTTTCTTCTTACTCCAAGCCAAAATACTCCTCATTTATTTATTCCTTTACAAAATCTTGTTGAGTGAGATTATCTTGAGAGTACCTATAATCCCTTACACAAGCTATACTCTCTTTGTTTTGATTGAGTGTTGATTTTCTTGTGAGAGTAAGCTATAAATTTTCCCCATTGATTTTTAATCCATAAATTCATTTTTGTTTGAGAGCTTGTGAGTCTTTGCACTATTATTGCAAGACTCTTAAACTTGTATTGTGTTCTTGTAGAAAACATTTTTGCAAGCTTGCATTGCTAGTATCTCCTGTGCTTATATTTTGAGAAGATCATTTTGAGATATTTAATCACATTATTCGAAAACTTTGAAACCCTATCTTTGGTTGATATATATTGGTATATTGTTTCAAAGATAGATTGATAATACACTTTTGCACTTGAGTGCTTAGGGACATTACATTGAGTGGTATTGCACATATTTACACTGAGCTTATAGTTCTTATCTGATTGATGTGCATTGATTATACTGTGTTAAATCGGTACATAGTCTGCTTAGTTGAGAGGCATTTGAATTGTACATAAAATTTCATACTCATTGATTGTATTCTAGGTGTGGCCTAAGGGGGTTTGATCTAGCCTAGACAGATCAGTTGTTAAAGTCTTCTCCGCCCCGCAAGGAGAGTTTGTAAAGGTTGAGGTTAGCCATGGTAATTTGACCTAGTCGTAAACGGTGTTGCTTCACCCGTTAATTGAGCCATAGTGGAATCTTCGGGCTTACAAGCTTGAGGCGGGGACATAGGCAATATTGGCCGAACCCCGCCAACATATCTGGTATTAGTTTTATTTTCAAAAATTTACATTCTACACGTGTATGTTTATGTTTATTGTTTGAATATTTGATTGGGTTTGCGATTACATAGAAAGACCCTTGGTTTATGGAATCTAGTTTAACTTTGGAAGAATTTTTAAATACCCAATTCACCTGCCCTCTTGGGAATACACTAGTTCCAACAAACATGCTGAATTAGATTATTGAATTTTTTTTTAAATACACACTTGATCATTGATCAAATTCAGGGTTGATTGTTGAACTTGCTGAAAGCAAAATATAGATTTTGTTTCTCAATTTCACATAAATATCTAGGATTGTCTATTGGTATAGTATTGTTCATTGATTAGTTGAATGTGAATGAGATTGTGATTAATATATCTTAAAAGGTTTAAAATAAACCAAGATTCCACATAATAATTTTTAAAATTCCCAATTCACCCCCCATCTTGGGATTACACCATTACTTTCATTAGGATTTACATGCTTTTGAATATTCTTAGAGTCTCATGTAAGTACTCTTAAAACTTCAAATTTGTGATTGAAGGTTTTAGGAATTAATACTGGACTTAGAGAACTACTTAAGAATCTAGAAAATATTTTTATAAAGTCCAAAATACTTTTCAAAGTAAATACAAACAAGTTTTGGAATCAAAATATAAAAAACCCTGAGTTACATTGTGTTCAGACGACCAAGGCATATTGCTCAGGCGACTAAATTGCTAATGCCAATGTAGAAGAAATCACAACATCAAATTAGGCGACTGAACTGCTATTGCCAATTCTGGACATATTTTAAATGGTTCAGGTGACTGAAGTTCATGTTTTAAGTTACGAAATGCGCTGATTTCTTTCTTATTTTTTAAAGATATGGTTTCCAAACTTGGGGAACACGGTAAGAATTTTTCGTAATCTATATAAGGCTTATTGTTTGCGCATTAAGGCACCAATACACACACATACACAATGACATTCACTCAATAATATTTGATTAAAACTTTGAAAAAGATGTTGTGCATATTCTCAAAAGGCCTAATTGATTTCTAATTTCTACTTTTGAAATTCTTAAACCATAAATTAGAAAACCATCGAATTCTTTGTGAGCTTCATTGCAAATTGTTGTTTAGAGTATATAGTGTTTATCTTTGTATAAAATATCCTCTGTTGTGAGAGTATTCAACTTGTGCGAACAATATGATTTGTTGTTTTTTCAAATTGACGACTCAGGGATAGAGTTGTTGCCTAGTGAGAGAGTGTTCTTGCTAGAGAGGGGTCTCCACCTTCCAATGGATAGAGGCTACTCCACCTATTGAATGCAGTGGGTAAGGAAAATCCTCACAGTAAGTTGCTTGTGGCAAGGATGTAGGCAGGAAGCCAAACCTTGTAAAAAATCCATGTGTTCAATCTTCTTTCCCTAACTCTTTAAATTCTACACTTATTAACTGCTGTGTATGTTTTAAAGTTATTAGGACAACCTGTTAAATGCTGAAATTTGATTAAATTCACTTCGAATAATTAAATTGGTTTCCTAATGTTGTGTATGATTTAAGTTTCCAGTTAAAATTCAGACAAGTGTTGAAACTCTAAATTAAGTTTTGGTTAGTTGAGGTAATGTTATTTTAAGTTGTTTGATTTTTTAAGTATAAGAAGGATACTCACTTGATTAAATTTATTGAATATTGTTTTGAGAATATACTTGTTCATTGTTGGAATTCAGGGTTGATTGTTGAATTTGCTGAAGGTAAAATTTAGATTGTGTTTTTATATTTCATATATACCTAGGATTTTCTATTGATATAGGTCATTTGCTGCTTAGTTGATTATGTGGTGATTGATATTGTTGAAAGGTTTAAAATAAACCAAGCTTCCAGAGAGTGAAATTTTAAATACCCAATTCACCCCCCCTTTTGGGACTACGCCATTACTTTTAGACCTGAGAGTAAAAGCATTTTCAATTTGGAAGATGACTACTTGAGTACTTGATTTGAGAGCCAGTGCATTTTCAATTTGGAAGCTAACTACTTGAGTACTTAACCTAAGAGCCAGAGCATTTTCAATTTGGGATATCACTACTGGGGTACTTGACTTGAGAGCCAGAGCATTTTCAATTTGTAAGATGACTATTCGGGTACTTGACCTGACACCAAGAGCATTTTCAATTTGGAAAATGACTACTCGTGTGCTTGACATGAGAGCATGAGCATTTTCAATTTGGAAGATGGCTACTCAAGGACTTGATTTGAGAGCAAGAGCCATTGTGGAATATTCCCCACTGCTACCCCCCCTAGGAGTCTAGGTCGTGTCTCAGTCCCAGTGTGGCTGATCATCCTCTCGGCCCAACTACTGATCATTGTCTTGGTAAGTCGTTGCCCCACCAACTAGCTAATTAGATGTGAGCCCCTCCTCATTTTTAAATTGGAAGTTGACTATTACTTAAGTACTTGATCTGAGAGCTAGAGCATTTTTGTTGACCTTTCGAGTCCGATCCCTATTTTAATTTTGACAAACCACAACATCTCATTTGAGTGCCTAGTGTATAAACAAGATAAATGTTAGAATGCACAGATGATGATGCAATATGGAAGTCAAGAAAGAACTTGGATTATTCCATGGAATTACAAAGAGCAAAGACTGAAGAGTTTACTATTTTTAAGTTGTAATATTAATTACGTTTAATTTGTGCATGCATCTTATGATTTAATTTGAAGCTCATACTTAACCATAGATTGACCTTAAGACCCAAGATTTTAATGAAAACCTTTTATTCAAAAAGTTAAACTTATGCCAAAAGGTTTAAATTGGTTTTAAAATCAAACAAATGTGCAAAAATTATTTCAAGGAAAAAACTCAAAAACAAGTTTTTCAAAATCCCTTTCATGTTTCTATCGTTGCATTGATAAGCAATTTTATCGATCAATCCATTCTCATCTTAAAATATGTTCAACATAAAAATTCTGTGATTTTATCTTAGATTTATTTTGATTCCAAGAACGTCCCATTTGGAGCTTTCTAGAAAAAGTAATGCCTAAAGTACTGAAAGGTATCCACAGTAGAAAAATTCCCTTCATTTTTCTTTTGTCCCATTGATGAGCATTTTTCTTGATAAATCGCATCTTATCTTTAAAAGTATTCAACATGAAAGTTGTGGTATTTTCTCCTAGCTTTCTATTGATACCAACAACGGAAAATTTGGAGTGGTATAGAAAATGTTATGTTGAAAAAATGGAAATGTATCCGCAGCGAAAACCCAGGGCCAGCCAACCGGATCTTCACTCCGGTCGACTGGAGCTCGTGCATTTGTAGATCAAGTCAACCGGGCCTCCCACTCTACCTACACTGATGATTCTTGTGTAGAATACTACAATATATCATGTGAGGAATCATCTAATAAATTTAGTAATAATTCTATTAATGAAGTATGCATTGATTCACGTGATGAATTTAATGATGAAAGCATGCCTTCTTGTGAACTAGTATAAAATTATTTATGTAAAATGCATAAGATTATAGTTAAGATATCCAAGTAGAAAACATTGTTGAAAAATGAAAATAAAAAAGTTGGCTAATAATTAGAAAATCTAAAATAATATCATGCTAGCTTAGAAAAGAAAAAGCTTGTGAAGGTTTTGAAAATCACTTGCTTAGAAAGAAAATTTGAAGATTATTCTGAAATGATTTTCAAATCCACAAGTGAAAAAGATAACCCAAATAAATCCTTACGAATTAAAAGAAAAAGATTTTTCAAAAAGGATTTAGGTTTATTTCATAAATCCCATTATTATAATAATTTTAGTGCATCTTCAAGTAAAAGTAGGTTTAATAAGCCAAATCTTTCACATGTAAATAACATGTGCAAGGATCAAAAAATATTATGGGTAATCAAGAATGCAAACCCCTTAGGAACCAAGGAAGAATGGTTTCCAAAAGGAATTACTTAATCATTTAGAAAATTATTCCTTGGATTTTAGGATTAGTTGTTTAAAACAAAAAGGGGTTGTGGTGATTACTTGCTTGGGTAGTGGATAGTACATAAATTGTCAAAACTTAGTCTACTCTATTAGCATACTAAGAACTATAGAGAAGCAAGCAAATATGTATTTTTAAGTGATAATATCCAATATATTCGATTAATGTGTATATATCATTGTGATTGGTTAATTTATGAATATATTGGCTATAGCATGCTCAAATAAACCCACTTCCAGATGGATAAAGGTTCTTTAATTTTTAAATGTTTTTTTTTCTGCTATATATGCTTAAGTACGAATATATTAAATATAGCTTATTTTGTCCATTACACATGTTTGATCTTTAGGGAATTTATCATAGTACTATATATCTTTTAAACCTAAAACTCATCATGGAGCTTAAATGTTTAATCATATTCAAAATCATTTGAAGCTCATCCACATGTTAGATATTATCAGTTAAACCCAATCTAAGAAAGCCATACATTATTTGTTGAAAATTTTAATTTCTTTAGAAAATAAGTTAAATGGAAAAGGGGTGGAAAAGTGGCTTAAATTTCAAAATTTATAAAGCCCAGTCGACTAGACCATATAGTCTAGTCGACCGGATCCCTCTAGGCCAGTTCAATTTAGAGCCCCAGTCGATCGATAGATTAGCACCAGTTGACTTGCATCCTCTGTTTGCCTAGATAAAGCCAACCGGTTTCACACTAGCTGATCGAACCATCAATCATGTCTTTCTATTTGCACCCCAGTTGACTAGACCTATGTGCCCAGTCGACCGGCCAATTTAAAATGGTCTGTTAAGCTTTAATTCAATTAATACAAGTTATTGAAAATTGAAAGCATAAAATGATTTGGTTGCGTTATTGAGGGGGTGCAACATTGTAGAACTCATCTAATAAATACTTTTTTGTATTGTGCTTATTTTAGAAATATATCATTTTTTATTAGATGCTCTGTAAGAACTACGAATTACTATCCATTACCTACTGAATGTTTATATTATTTGATGGATAGTTTATGTTTCTTTTACATTAACTATTTTGAGCTATACTGGAATGCATGATTGAACTATAGAATGCCATCTGCATGGTTGATGGAGAACCTTGTGAAATGCATATTGGTAGAAGTTTTTGGTCGTTGCTTGTTGAATCCTAAAAGGTAAATGGTTGAAAACATGTAGCACTACATAAGCGTTCTAAAACTTAAACGAACATCTTTAGAAATCTGTTGTACAATTATTCTTTAAATTTTCCTAAATCATATACACATTCTATAACCTTAGGAAATTCTAGTTCAGGGACACCATTTGGTCTAAATTTTAGTATTTGAACTTCATTCAAGACCTGAATGGCAAAACATCCTATTTTAAAGTTAAATTTTTTTTATGATGGTCCATAAACTTGGAAATATGCATGACATAGGGAAAACAACATAGTTATTGCATGAATTTTTTATATAACCATGATTGGCTAAAATATACTAGATGGAATGCAAAAGGTAGATAACTCAATGCTAAATGAGTATATATGTTGTTTTCCAAATTTATTTTCTTTTTTAAAGGATGAGTGAATGATAAATGAATATTTAACTCCATCCTTTAACTAAAAATGCTTATATAGGTGTATGAATGCAAACAAGAGAGCATGAGCTTTATCTTAAGAGAAATTTTTTTTGGACTCTTATGTATTGTATTTTCATTGTTTTTGTTTCTAAATCCTGAGGATCTTTTGAAAAGCCTTTAACATCATATCTTGGTTTTATGAATCATAAGTTGATATGGATTGTTCTTGGGCTTCATGAACACCTTGCATGATTTAAATATAAAATTTCTAACGCATGTGTTCTATATAATTTCTTTTCACTAGTTGGATGTAAAGTTTAATTAATAGCCAGTATACTTGTTTTAAATGAAATGTTTACTTATACTCTTTAGGACCTAGGATTAGGAAATAGATTTTAGGCAAACCTAGGTAAAAAGTAAAAGGGGATATGATGACTAAGATTGAGCTCAAAGAATAAAATCCAAGCTTACACATTTTAAATTGTTTATTTACTATGCTGGGAACTTTTGAAAATAAAGCCAATGTTGATAAATTCAAAATTAAACCAATATGATGCTTTATTTATATATTTCCTTATTTGATTGGTTTATTTCTTTTTGAAATATTGGCTATTGTTTATGGAATGATATAGCATGTGCTCAAAGCTCATTTCTTATGAATATTCTTTTGAGTGGAAAAAATTGTTTTGATGATATATACTTAAGTTTAAGATACTTAGTAGAATCTCTAAACTTAGCATAACCTATCCCTTACATGAGGTTGAGCTTTAGTAAAGCTAATCATAACAACATTTGGAGAATTAACATTGAATGATTGATCCAACAACAAATGGTAATAATCCTTAGAAATCATCATTCATGTATAAAGAAGCCAATCGGGGCTTTTTAGATGTTATGGCTTAGCATCAACAAAGGGCATATATGTTATGGCTTTTTAGATGTTATGGCTTAGCATCAAAAAAGGGCATATATGTTTAGCACATACTCACCCCACCACCATAAAATTTGATCTTAAGGAAGAAAAAATATTTATTTTTAAATGAATAGCACCTCTCTTTTTTATGATGATCAAAGGGGGAGAACTTTTATGGTGTTATGCATGCGAGGGAGAAATGTATAGAGACATACATGTGGGGTAAAATGCATATGGTGATATGATAAGTTCATTTTACTTATAGTTTTATCTTAAATGAACTACTTTATGAATTGCACTTAAAGCTCTAATGGATATAAAAAATATAGTTGAATTTTTTTAGATGCATAAAGTAAGGGGGAGCAAATTGTAGATATGCATATAGTAAGGGGGAGCATATTTTAGTACCATTCTAGAATATTCACAATTTGAGGGTTAACTTTAAAATATACCCTATAGAGAATACCAATGGTTTGCCATCATTAAAAAGGAGGAGAGTGTTAGTCTTGGTGGTTACATGAGCTTAATTGTCTTGTTTTGATAATAACAACCCATTAGTGGTTCGAGGTAAGCTTATCTTTGCATATTAAGTTATGCTAATTATAAATACAAATGCAAAGATTAAGTAGATTCTTAATAGGTTAGACATCATCAAAAGGGGGAGATTTTTAGCCATGGGGGCTATATAATCATGTTTAATGTGTTTTGATGATATTAACCTATTTGTTATTCCTAGTATTTCCTATCTTTGTAGATCATGTATAGTTAAGTTATAGTGACGAATACATGAAGTACTGGATCAAAGGCAAAGATCGGACCAAGTTGACGTCAAGTAAGGAAAGATCAGATGGACACTTACTTAGAAGGATTCAAGCACACCAAAGGAAGATTATTGTAGAATTATATGTAATGGAGTGTGTGTTTGAGGTAGTATATTTTGTAACTCTTGTGGTTTTGTTTCATGCATAATTTCTAAGTAAGAGTTGAGCAAAACATATGTATACTAGGAAACATGAGTTTAGAGGATTTCACTTAAAGTTAGCAAAGTCAACATTCATGGTTTTCCAAGTTAACTCCAAGAGTGTGTCAAAAGAATCCTAAACTCAAAATTGTTTTTCAAAAGGACAAGTTTCCAACATCTTGGTATTTTGAACATCTCCATACTTAGTCCCAGATTTGAAAAAAACGAGTTTTATGTCCTAAAGCTTCAAAGAAGTCAAGTATATTTTCTTGAAAGGATATAGAAGTATATAAGATATCAAAATAAGTTTTCAAATGCATTTTATTAATCAAGATATCTTGTATTCATAGGAAAACTCTTTTAGATAAGTATTTAACTTAATTAGACTTAATATATTTCAAGTAATTTTGTCCAAATATGTTTTAAGTCATTAAAAGGCTCTTTAGTAAGAAAAGCAAGGTGAAAACTAAGGTGTAGTCTTAAGCCGGGGGGGGTGAATTAGGTTGTTAAAACTTTCTTTTAAATCATTTCTTGAATTCTTAACCTTTTGTTATTTCAGAAATCATACAACCAATCCTTAGTTCTTTATTCAATCTGCAACTAATCGCAACACAACTCAAGTAAATCAAAACTTAAACATTCAACTAATCAATCACCCAAAGTTTTCAATCCACAAAATTTAATATTCAGCTTTCAGCTTTTGTTAACAGCCCTGTGTGTATGAAATTTTATGCATGCCCTATAAAGAATGAAAATGATTCTTCAATGCAAACCACAACTCAAATCCCGAACAACTCAGAATTTAAATAAACCCTTAGTTAATTTGTCTTCGGGTGTTAACCAATCAATGTACTCCCTTTGAGGTTTTCGCAAAGTATTGACTAACCAACGTACTCCTTTTTGATTTCTACAATTCCAAATCAAATTAAACTTAAGTTTACTTAATTTCCAAATTGCGTAGTATTTATGATTAAGAAATTAATTCATCCATGTAGTTTATATGTTTGTTGGAAATTAAAGAGAGTAAGGGAAAGAGAGTGACGCTAGGTTTTTTATGAGGTTCGGCTTATCCCCAACCTACGTCCTATCCTTAGGCAAACCACCTAAGGATTCACTAAACCCATTCCATTCTGGGTGAAACAAAACCATTACATACTCCTTCAGTAGGTTAGGGCACCGCCTCTCCAAGTGATACCCCACACTCGATCAACGATCCAAACACCTTGAATCGTCCAAGAACTACAAGAAATATGAAATAAATGCTGCGTACAAGAACACTCTCAAACAGAACATATTAGTACAAATTCAAAACTATATGTTTCAAAGTAATACAATATGAAATTGAAATTGAAGCTCAAGGAGTTTTATCCCCAGTTGATTCTTTCCATGAATGAAAGATTTAGACTTGAATCACAAACTCAATGATTGAGAGTCAGCAATACGTAGTTGAATTCGTGAGCAATATATGAGTAAGAGAGCCTTTGAAAGATGAGAGTAATTGAGAGAGTTTGAGAGCTGAATTTGACGTTTGGTGTATAAAATCAATGGCCTTGGGGGTTTTTTTATAGATTTAGAAAAGCATTTAACTTGATCCCCAAGTTTACTTGTAGTAGTTTCCAAGTTTTGGACAAATTTAAGCCCCAAACAATTAATTTTAAAAAATTTACTGTTATAAAAAATTTGAATTTTCCTTCGTGGCAGTAGCCTATCACTTTTGGTTAGGTGCCTGTCACTTTAAAACTCAATTTTAAATGAAAGGTAAAAGGGTGGCAGTCCCTGGCAAAACCTAGTTAAGCTTCTCAATTTACCACGTCAGGTGCCTGTCAAGGTCTGGTCAGTAGCCTGGCGACCTTCTATCTATCCATCTTAAAAAAAAAACTAAATATGTCAGCTGACTGAGCGTTTTCAGTCAGACTTCTGTCTAGTTCAAAAACACTGTTTTTAAGATTTCTTTGCAAAAACTCTATTTGCTTCTCAATTCTTGAATTTTTGATTTGTTTACTTTAAAAAATATTTTCCAAGATTAACATTTAGGTCTCTAGGTCACTTATACCTAATGAGCTTCAAGGAATTTCATATTGTTGTATACTTGAAGTACTTACATAATAGTTCCTATAGATTTTCAATTCTTGAACTCCTTGAAGTCTTCATTATGAGCTTGTTTGCTTTGAGTCCATTAAGTCCTGAATTTCATCTTGCTTTCATTCTTGATCACTTGAATTGAGGTAAGCTTTTGAAATATTCCATGTGATAATTTTCTTCAAGCTTTATTAAATCATCCTTGAATCCATGCTTTAGGCTTCATATGATCATTCTCCTTCGAAATATAAGCTTTCATGAATCCTTTTGAACACTTGACCTTGATTTCTCATGGTTATGTCCTAAAATGTCATCACTTAACCAAATATGTTAAGTTCCTCTAATTTTTTAATATCAAAATAGGATGTTAAGCCTTGTAAGGCCAACACAGGGGACTCGTCGACTAGTGCATAAGCACTCGTCGACCAAAGAATCCAGTAGCCTTACATGAGGATCTGTCCGAGAGACTAGTCGACAAATACCGGGGACTCATCGATGAATGATTCTAGTAGCGAAAAAGAGTTATCAGCGTAGGTGATTCATCAACAAGAGTAGCGGACTCACCGACGATTGGCCTCGTGCACAACAGACCAATGGCTAGAAAATAGCTAGTTTCTTTTGAGAATTGCTCTCAAAGGTCCAATAACGACTAGTTGGGTGTTTTAGCTATAAATACAATTTCATGGGTTTGTTAAGCAAGGTTTTTTATTATTATTACAATCATTTAGTGAAAAACATCTTTAAATCCAAAACCTAGCACTTTGCATTCAGTTCATATTCACAAGTGCCCATCTCTCTTGCTCACTTATCTTTTATGATTCATTTGTTGAGAGATTAAGTGTGATGTTTGCTTTATATTTGATATTTGCTCAATCAGGGAGCATTTTCATTCTAAATCATCTTCTTCATGTAAGGTTCTTTGTGAACCATCGTGAAGGTTCTTGGTGAACCGCTTGGTGAAGGCTCTTGGTGAGCACGGTAGGGATTTGTTCCTAAGTGTAGGGTTTAGTACCCGATTTTTAAGGCTTCCTTCGTTGGTGAATGAGTGTTCAAAGTGGATTGTGAAATCATTGGCTTGGTGCTAAGGCATGGACGTAGGCTTGGTGCCGAACCACGTTAAATCTCCGGAGTAAAGCTTTCTCTCCCTTTACTCTTTATTTTATGTTGTGCATGATTTATTTTCTGTATATTGTGATATAATTGCTTGCAATCTTTTCAAGTATTTTATTTTGTAGAGAAAGCTCAAATACAAGAAAAGAGTCCATTCACCCCCTGAACTATATACTCCCGGTAGGATGTTTATCATTCTTCATTTTGAATATGCTTGAATTACATTAAATATTGTTTTCAATTATGCATATTGTGAGCGGGAGACTTTTCAGGCTAACCCAATTTTGCTCATGTGTTTGTTATCATCAAAAATGGGGAGATTGTTAAATTTTTGAGTTCAATCCCTATTTTGATTATGACAAGCCACAACATCTCATTTAGGTGTCTAGTGTATGAACAAGATAAATATCATAATGCATAGATGATGATGCAATATGGAAGTCAAGAAAGAACTTAAAGCTCACATCAAATTGGGGCATTCCATGGAATTACAAAGAGTAGAGATTGAAGACTTTACTGTTTTTAAGTTGTAATAGTCATTAAGTTTAATTTGTGCATGCATCTCATCATTTAATTTGAAGCTCATACTTGACCATAGATTGACCTTAAGATCTAAGATTTTAATGAAAATATTTTATTCAAAAATTTAAACTTATACCAAAAGGTTTAAATTGGTTTTGAAATCAAAACAACTGTGCAGAAATTATTTCAAGTGAAAAAACTCCAAAACAATTTTTTCAAAATCCCTTTCATCATGTTTCTATTGTCTGAATGATGAGAACTTTTCTCAATCAATATGTTCCCATCTTAAAATATGTTCAACATAAAAATTGTGGGATTTTATCTTAGAATTCTTTTGATACCAATAATGTCCCATTTAGAGTTTTCTAGAAAAAGTAATGCCCAAAATACTGAAAGGTATCCGTAGTAGAAAAATTCCATTCATGTATCTTCTGTCTTATTGATGAGCATTTTTCTCAATCAATCACTTCTTATATTAAGCAATGTTCAACATGAAAGTTCTAGGAGTTTCTCTTAAATTTTTGTTGATACTAAAAACGTCAAATTTGGAGTTATATAGAAAACTTTATGTCCAACAAATTGAAAGGTATCTATAGTGAAAATCCAGGGCTAGCTGACCGAATCTTCACTCTTGTCAACTAAAACTCGTGCATTTGAACATCCAGTTGACCAGGCCTTGGCTCCAGTCGACTGAATCTCTCGAAAAAGCGTCCCAACAACCGAAAAATGGCTAGTTTTCAAAATATAATAATATATTAACCCCCTAATGGCCATATAACGACTAAATTGGGTCTTTGCCTATAAATACAAGCCTAAAGCACTTGTAAAATGTTAGAAAAACAATTTGGGAGCTTACTTGTTTATTCTTTCATTCTTATTCATTTTTATACCCATTTCTTGAAGATAAAATTCTATTTTATCCTTCTCATTCATTTTGAAAACTCTTTTGGGAGAAAATCTTTTGGGTTATCCTATGAAGTTTGAAGCATATATCCATTCATATATTTTTACTTCAAAGGATTCTTCTTCTTAAGGTATTTTTGAAAGCTTGAGCACATAATCACATCTATATATTTTGCTTGAAAGCTTTCTTGTTTTTGAAAATCAAAGTTCATTTTTCTCCTACCTTTATTTTGAATATCTTTTTGGAGAAAATCTCTTGGGTTATACAAGCAAGGTTTGAGCATATATTAATGTTCATATATATTGCTTGAAAACCTTCTTGTTCCTTGAGTTTATTTTGAAAGCCTGGAGCATATATTCAAATTATATATCTTGATTCAAAAGCTTCATGTGATATTTACAAGGTCAATCTTGATAAAAATATTTTTCTCCTACTCTTAATTTTGAAAAATATTTTGGAGCAAATATTTTTGAGTTTTACAAGAAAGCTTTGAGCATATTTAAACTCATGTATATTGCTTGAAAAGCTTCTTCATTATCAAAGGTCAATATAAAGAAAAATCATTTTCCTACTCTAATATTTTACTTGAAAAATATTTTGAGAGAAATTCATATACTCTACTGATTTTCAAATATAAATCATTTGAGAGAACATATAGCTTTTAAATTGTACATCTTTACTTATTTAAGAAGCACTCTACTGTACGAAAATTTATTTTTGTTTTTATTTGTATACCTACGTTTTGGGTAATGAACTGTGGCCAAGTGAGGGTACATCACTTGGAGAGACAGCTGCGCCTAGAAGTAAGGGACCAAGCGTGCGCTTGAAGAGGAGGGCTCCATCTCATAAGGAGTGTGTAAAGGGGGGCTCCACCTAGTAAGGAGCGAGTGTGTAAACAGCTTTGCTCCACCCGGTTAAGTGAGCAGGATAGTAGAATCCTCAAGCTGGTTGGCTTGAGGTAGGGACATAAGCGGGTACAACCGAACCTCATAAAAATTGGTGTTTGCATTCTCTCTTTCCCTACACTCTTTATATTTCTGCACTTATATGCTTGCATCTTAATTATTTTGATTATTGTTTTGTGATTGATTGGGAAATACTAAAACTGCTATATTTTTTTAAAGTATTTGTTTTGTTATATATTGTTGGGATTTTTAATTGTTTAGAAAGACCCTAGGTCACATAATATTGGTTGTGCTCAAAATTAATGATTAAGAGACCTAGATTTTTAATACCCAATTCACCCCCCCTCTTGGGAATGGACCATAATGGTCAATTTTCAATTTGAAAGATGACTACTTGGGTACTTGACCTGATAGCCAAAGCATTTTCAATTTGGAAGATGACTACTCGGGTACTTGACCTAAGAGCCAATAAATTTTTAGTTTGGAAGATGACTACTCGAACAGTTGATCTGAGAGCCAGAGCATTTTCAATTTGGAAGATGACTACTCGGGTACTTGACCTAAGAGTCATAGCATTTTCAATTTGGAAGATGGCTACTCGGGTACTTAACCTGAGAACTAGAGCATTTTCAATTTGGAAGATGACTACCTGATTTTTTACCTGAGACCTCGAGAATTTTCAATTTAGAAGATGACTACTCGGATACTTGATGTGAGAGCAAGAGGAGCATTTTTGTGAGGAATGGTGTAATCCCAAGAGGGGGGTGGGGGAATTGGTTTTTTAAAAAATTTTGTAGACTATTTAATCGGTTCACCAACAATATCCCAAACAAAATAAAAAGTGTGTATGTAAACCAATCAGAACACTATATAAATAAACATACACATGTGGAAATGTAAAGAGTTTAGGAAAAAAGAGAATGACACCAGGATTTTAGCGAGGTTCGACTATACCTGTAATAACCCGAGAAATTTTAAATAAATTGAGATAATAAGGAAGATAAAAAGGAGGAAGGAATAAGTTCAAAAAGGTGGTAGCAAGCATTCATCGACGAGCAAACTGGTCTCGTTGACGAGTGTTCGACCTTGGCTCGCGACGAAGGTATGTGTCTCATCGACAAGAAATTACTGAGAGGGGTTTTTCACATAATTGAAATTCGTAGATGAGTTGCCTATTTTGTCGCCGAACTATGTACTAGGATTCGTCGATGAGTCCACGTGTCTTGTCGATGAATCCCTGCATATAGTGGATTCTTTTCATTTTAACATGAATTTTCTGCATGTTCTCTTTCTCTCTCTAAAAATTCGGCTATACCACCTTCTCTCTTCAATTCCAAGCCGGATTTAGCTCGGTTCAACGATCGAAAGTTACCATGAGACTCCTGGGAAGATTCTCTACAATATAGGCGGAGTGGATCTTCGATTTGAGAAGTTTGGGAAACATCCCAAAACTAAGGTAAATGAGTTATTTTGGAATTTCCTTAGCAAATATTGTCATTCGGAGTCTAGGAAGTATTATAAGGATGTTTTACTAAGATTTGAGAAATTTGGAACTTTGGATTACAGGGTCTCGTTTTGTTGATTTTGGGTCGAATTTCGATTATCAAGTAAGGGGAAATATTTTATAATAGCTTTTTTAATAATTTTAAATGACTAGTTTCGAGTATGAATTTCTATATATATACAGGTATAATTTTCTAAACTATGCTGGCATTTAAAATGTTGCTTTTAGATAGATAAATTATATTGTTAAAAATCGTGTGGTTGAGACCATTTTTGTTAAATAAATGATTGTGAGTAATGTGGAATGATGAATTATTGAGACTGCGAAAATCATTACTGTGAATTCTATCTGGCTGAATATATTGGCTGATTGCGAATCCTGATATTGTGTATATTGTGGTAGAATTGTGAATATGTTGAATGATTGGTTGCTGTTGACTTGGGTTGTGGTTCATGCAAATTACGATATAGCATTGGTAGTGGTATGAGGTGGTCGTTATATCACACCTGGTATAACCATTATATAATGTTGGTAGTGGTATGAGGAGGTCGTTATATGGACATTTATATTGGGAGATAAACATTGGCAGTGGTATGAGGAGGTTGTTTACCTATTTACCATGAATAGAGTGTTGTTTTGTATCCTGTGTGGACATTTATGCTATGGTTTGTTTAGTCTTATGTGGACCAGTCTTGTGTGGACATTTATGTTGTGGTTTGTTTAGTCTTGTGTGGACCAGTCCTGTGTGGACATTTATGTTGTGGTTTGTTTAGTCATGTGTGGACATTTATGCTGTACTTTTTTTAGTCCTCTGTGCACTAGTCCTGTGTAGACATTTATGCTGTGATTTGTTTAGTCATGTGTGGACCAGTCCCGTGTGGACATTTATGTTGTGGTTTGTTAGGATCCTGTCTAGACGATTACCTGATATGTGGGTGTAAACTTTGTGTGGGTAAAAATTGGAAACTGTATGAATGTTCTATGCAGATTGATTGTGATTGGTCATGTGTAACTTTAATTAATTAAGTATTTTAGGTAAAGTAGATTACTCCACTCGAGGGCTTGTTGAGGAAGGCGAGTACTCTGGTAATTATATGTGGGTACCAGAGTAGAGGGATGCCACTTGTATGGGCGGGTGATCTTCCTTATTCTCGGTAACTTTACCTAGATACATAACCCGAGGGCTTACTGAGAAAGGTGAGTGCCCTGGTGTTAGCACTAGAATAGAGGGAAACTACTTGTATGGGCGACTATTCTCAGGAATAACCAGTGAAATATTGATGATTGTGGGTAAATGATTGGTTGGAAAAGATGTTGACATTTTGTGGTTATGGGATTACTTGTGGATTGTTGATGCACTTTGGATAGATATTTTTATTGTATATTAAACACTTCAGCCACACATTGTTATAAACTATTTCTTCATTACTAGGAGGTGTCTCACCCCATCATATGTTAAATCCTTTTAGGTTATCTAGGTGATCAAGCATAGATAGCTCCAGGGCAATGTAGTTTTGTGAGTGGAACTTAAATGGCTATGTTTTAGTTTTTATGTGTTATTATATTTCTTTCATGTTTTGTAATATAGAGCACGTGGATTTGTAAAATTAGATTGATGATGTATGATTCTAGAACTCTCGTATAATATATTTGAGGTATTATATTATCATTTTTTGCTGCGTTAATGGTATCAGAGACACGAGTCATTCTCTTAACACTTCGGGCCACGTGGCGGGTCCGGGGCATTACAATACCCATCTACATCCTCACCATGAGCAAACCACTCAAGGATTCCACTATACCACTCCTTCAAAATCAAGGGCAGCCACCCATTACACCACTCCTTATAGGCGGACCAACCTCTCCAAGCAATACCCCACGCTCGATCCACTCCTTATAGGCGAAGCCACCTCTCTAAGTGATATCCCCTTACCTGGCCCACTCTTTCTAGGTAGAGCTATCTCTCTGAGTGATATCCCCCTATTGGGCACGGTTCACAACTCGAACTACAATAAAAATGATTTGTAAATAAAATTTTACACACAAGAAAATGTTTCTTCAATCAGCTAATTTGTACAATGAAAATATATCTAAATGCACTCTCAAATGATTTTAAATTTGAAGCTCAATAGAGTTTGTGATGGAAACGATTTTCTAAAAAATTTACGTCTGAAATACTGAGATTAAGAATGCATCGATGAATAACTATAAGTGTAGTTATACTCAATGCCTTCAAGACTACCTCAAAATGTTTTCTCCAAAAATATTTTTAAAGAGAGAGTAGGAGAAAATATTTTCTTTAGGATTGACCTTTTGAATGCAAGAAGGCTCTCAAGCAATATATATAAATATGAATATAAGCTCAAGCCTTGCTTGTAAAAACTCAAAAGATTTTCTCCAAAGAGATTTCAAATTGAGTAGTAAGATAAATAGAATTTGATGCTAAAAAAAAGAGTTTGAAATAAGAACAAGAATCAAAGATATTGCAAGTACGCTCCCAATATGATTTTCTAACATTTTTCAAGTGTATAAGCTTGTATTTCTAGGCAAAAACCCAAAGTAGCCATCATATGGCTATTCAGGAAGTAAACTATTATTTTACTTTGAAAACTAGTCATTTTTTTGCCATTGGCATTTTGTTCTTGATACGTGTTGTCGACGAGTCATACCCATTCGACAAGTGACCTCCATTCGTCGACGAGTCACTACATTTCTTCAACCAGACACGTGGGTAGAAAAACATATTTGGCTACTAGAACTTTTCATTGACAACTCAATATTATTTGTTGACGAGTCATGTCCATTCATCAATGAGTCATTGCCATTCAACGACAATTGACCTAGGCAAAAACTCAATTGACTTTTTGAGTCTGATCCCTCATTTTGATAATGAAAAACCGCAAGTTTCTTTTGTGTGTATCTAGTTTTTGAGCAGGCTTAATATGTTAGTGCATGCATAAGGGAAAGGATAGTGGAAACTAGAAGACCTTGAACGAGCACACACTCCTAGCATATTCTGTGGGAACATGAAGAGCAAAAGAAATAAGAAGAAATTTTTTATTGTAAATGAATTTATGTTTTAATTTTGGTCTGTAATAATACAGTGCATGCATGATATGGATAAAAGCTTAGTGATGATCGTAGACAGACCACAAGGAACCACAAGACCTTAGGGTCGATCAACGCCAGATTTTTAGGGCTAGCTCAAAGACCATAGACTGTCTTTAGGTCCCAAATTATCACATAAAAAGTCTCCTATAACTTAAAAATAATAATTATGTGAGAAGGGGTGACTTTAAATGAAAATCTAGACTTGAATGCACAAATTTAGTGTGTTCGATCGACCGAACCTGAACACACATAAACCTTTGGTCGAACGAACCTCCCAGGGTCAACTATTGACCATTAGGTTGACCAATTTTAAAAAGATTTCCAGCTATCTAGTTGACCGAACTAACACGTGGGAATTCCCATGCCCTGCTCAACCAAACCTCTAGTTATAAAATGACCTGGTTGACCAAACCTACGAAATTGGTCGATAGAACTTGAGCTGGCCGACCGAACCTCGGAGGGTTCAAAATTGTCTTAATCTAGTCGACCAAAATTTCAATTCAAAAATGCCTCGGTCGATTGAACCTAGTGATATAGTCAATTGAACCTCAAATCTGGTCGACCGAACCTCTCTGGTTGGTAAAATTTTTACTGCAGTTAAACAAGGTTAATTTTTGTTAAACATTAATCATTTTCAAAAATCTTCTCAAATTTTCATATCATATTTTCATCTTCTTAAGCTTGTTTTTCATCCTCACTTTGTTATTTATTCGAAAAATCATTTTCAAGAGAGTATTTTTTACCTTGGGCATTTTATTTTTTACAAATCATATTGCTTATACTCTCATATCTCATTCTTTTTAAAAATCATTATCTTGAGAGTAAATCCAAAGTTTTCTTCATATATTTTCATTGATAAATATTACTGGGAGAAATTTTATATTTGTCATATTGAAATACTTGAGCACATATGTTTTGTGCTGGGAAAGTCTTCTTGTATTTGTGCTCACATTGATGTACATCATTTTACAAGATCGATAGAAAGCAAAAAAAACCCTAGTGTTAACCTTATAAGTCATGCCCGATTTTGATTATGACAAATACCCATTGTATCTAATGGGTATTTGAGATTATGTGCAGGAACCTCAATTGTCAAGATCATAATGCACATGGAGCAAATGAAGCTTGAAGACCAATTCATATGTATAATTGTAATATATATTCAGCTCTGTAATTGATCTGTAATAGTAATTAGGACTTTACTTGTAATAATCATCACACACCCCACATGCATGGTCAAATACGTAAGCTCATAATGCAAATGGACTTAAAATGACCTTAGGGTCGGTCGACCGATACTGGATTTTTTTGGTGTCTTCAAAAGGACCCAGAAATGACCCTAGGACACTCACTTTTGCACTCATAAATGTTAGGCACTTGATTAGGGTGTTTGTGATTCAAAATAGGATTGAAATGCACACTTTGTGCACTTTCGGTCAACCAGCCCATGCAATTCATTCTGCTCTCGGTCGATTGAAACCTCCTAAGGTCAACATTTTGACCACTTGGTCGACTGACCCCAAATTGTATTCCAACTGTTTGGTCGACTGAGGGTCCTCAGGAGAAGTCCTAATGGTCTAGTCAACTGAACCATCTAGTTCAAATCTTCCCAGTTGATTGAACCTTGGTAAAATGAAAAATTGCCTCAGACATGTACGTCCTGTCGACCGAGTCCCTAGTTCAAAAATGGCCCGGTCAACCAAGCCATATGAACTTCGGTTGACTGAAAGGTTTCTGGTCAACCAGGTCTCTCGGATTGCCATGAATTTTTTACCGTGGTTAATAATTTTGAAATAGGGTTAATTATTTGAAAATGATTTAAAACTTTCCTAATAATTCCCATTATGTCCTCAACGATCATAAGTCATGGGGTATCTATAAATACGAGTCATTGGGATTATTAGTAGCCGATTAGCAGATTTGATTAGGAAAAATTCTTTGAAAATCCAAAAACCTATAATACTCATTTTCATATTAAAATCACTCATACCTACCTTCTCCTATTGCTCATACTCTTTGTAAGTTGATTGAGTGTTTATTTTTATAGGTTTGCTCTCCTATTTGTATTTGATTGATTCGATTTTAATGAGAGCTAAACCGGAGTATTCTTAGGGGGCTTTGTTCATAAGTCTATCCTAAGAAGATTTGCCTAAGCTTCTGAGTCTTGCATTTGTGTTGGAATATCTTAGGAAACTTGTATTTGTCTGTGTTGCAAAAACTCTTTCAAAACATACACAAATATCTTGTGTGATTTATATTGATATGTCTTTGAGAATATATTTGTGTTTTTAATATAGATTTTTGTTGCAATATTTATTTGCATATCATTTACTGAATACAAAGACTATATATCTTTTGCAAACCAAGCATATACATCATCTATTATTTACGTGATTGATATATCCTTCAGACTGATACAGTTGAAACTTGCTTGACATCTTTGTGTGAATCTGTTGATTAAATATCTTGTGATACAAAGATTGCTTGTTGATACTCTCACGTACTCATTACACTAATAGAAAATACATTTGAGAGTCGAAATATTAGACCACACTGAGCTTACATATTATATCTTGTTTGTGGTGTATATGAGATTGCGCATAACTGGGTACATATGTGCTTTACTTGAAAGCATAATCACTGTACCATTTTATTTATTGAGAAAAAACTGTTGTATTCCAGGCACAGGCCTCAAGAGTGAGACTAACCCTTTGAAATAGTCCCGAATTGGCTTAGACCCGGTTAGGAAAGCTAGATGCACCATTCTGTTAAGGTGTAGGTTGAGGTCAGCCCCGCTAATGGACCTGTTTTGTAAAGGTTGAGGTCAGCCCTGTGCTAATTGACCTAGTTGTAATTGGTGCCACTCCACCCTTTAAGTGAGCCTTTAGTGGAATCCTCGGGCTTACGAGCTAAAGGCGAGGATGTAGGCATAGTTGGCCAAACCTCAATAACATATTGTGTGTTTGTTAATGTTTCTGCATTCTATATTTACCAAACGTGTATGTTATGGTGTGAATGATGCGCATGATTTAATTTTCCATGCATTATATCTACTTGTGCATTTGGGATCATATAGAAAGACCCTAGGTAGCTAAATCATATTGATTTCTGATTTAACCTAGGAGAAAAGTTTAAATTTCCAATTCACCCCCCCCCCTCTTCGAAATACACCAATTCTAACACCTTGCTTCCTTTGAACAATTTTTTGAAAATCTTTTGGGAAGAGATCTTTAGGATTAAATCTTTGAAATATTCACTGCATACATTTTACTCAAAGATTTCAAAAAGTTACTTTTTTAGAAAAATCACCATTCTCACATTGAGCTTATTTTCATATCATATGTGAGTATATTTTGAGTTGTAGTGTTATACACATCTGCTTGTATGATGTTCCGGACTTGTAAAATATTTTATTGTCCAAAATATTTTATTTGATTATCTGTTGTATTCCCAACATATGGTCCGAAGAGGGAGACTTGCCCTATAAAAAGTTCCGGATTGGTTCAGACCCGATTAAGAGAATTAGGTGCACCATCTTGGTAAGGTGCTGTAAACGGTGTCACTCCACACGTGAAGTGAGCAACTAGTGGAATCCTCTTGCTTGTGCTTGAGGTGGGGACATAAGCAGTATTGACCGAACCCCGATAACATATCGTGTGTCTACTGTTAATTTTCAACACATTATATTTCTACATATGTATGTTATATTCGATAAATTGTGAATGTTGCACATGATTTAATTTCCACATATTACTTTTATCTTGACAATTGGTATATGCTTAGAAAGAACATAGGTTGTGAAATACTGCATATATCTGGTTAAATCTAGGAAGAAGTTTAAAATTCCATTTCACCCCTCTCTTGGGAATACAACAATTCTAACAATTGGTATCAAGGCCTCATTGCACCTAGACTTAAACGTTTTTGTAAAAAGATTGCAATAGCTCAATTGGGTGTATCCCCATTTGGAGAGGGACAATCACCTTCTAGGCGTCTTGTATTTTGTGTTGTCGATTACATCACCTGAAAAATTAGAAAGAGCATATTTATAAAATCAATGGATTGGATGACCTAGTGGGTGATTGTTAATGGAATTCGTATGCATTTGGATGAAAATGATATTGGGTTAATGCATGATAATTCATATGCGATGGATTTATTATACTGTGCTTTAGAGACTAATATTTTTCATGAGATTATGGCATGTAAAAGTGCAAAGGATATATGGGAAGAGTTGGATGAGAAATATGGAGAAGAAAAAGAGAAGGAGACCATCACTCTGAAGGAATTAAGCTCAAATGGTCCGGAGGAGGTAAATCATGCATTAAAATTCCAATCAATGAAGAGGTATATGATCCACCTCCTATTTCAGTTTATGATGTCGTTAATGATTCTTGTGTTGACTGTTGCAAAATATCATGTGTAGAATAATCTGTCAAACTTGGTGATAATACTATAAATGATTCATGCGATATTTATTATGAAAAATATTGTGATGAATCATATGTCTAAGTTTATGATGAAAACATGCCCTTGAAAAAAGAACTAGAATATACTTTATTTAAAATGCATAAACGTTTAGCTAAGATGTCTAACCATAAAATTGTCTTTAAAGTTGAAAGTAAAAGGTTGGCAGTACAATTAGAAAATCTAAAACATTATCATGCTGCCTTGAAAAGAAAAAGATTAAGAAGATATTGAAAATCATCTGTTTAGAGGAAGTAATAAATGATTATTCTAGAGTTACGCTCAAAGTTAAATATGAAAAGAATAATAATTTTAAACCCTTTGAAATTAAAAGAAATAAATCTTTCAAAAAGGGTTCATCTTATAAGACCCACTGTCACATAAATGCCTCATTGAGTAAAAGCAGGATAAATAAGCATAATTTTTCATGTATATACAAAATATGCTTATTCTGTAAAGGGAACGACATATTCGATATAAATATAAATCTAGAAGTGCCAGAGGCATACATAAGGAAATGGTGTGGGTAATCATGAAAGCAAACCTCGTAGGACTTGAGGAAGAGTGGAATCAAATGAGAATTAAATATTCATTTTAAATTCTTCTTTAGTTCCAAGGTTTAAAGGGTAGTAATGACCCAAAGGCTAGGAAGTGGTCTATGATTAAAATGTCAAATCTTAGTATGTACATTCATTATAAACTATCTTTATATACTAAGATCATTAGAAAATCTAGACAATATGAAATCTCAAAAAAAATGTCCAATCTAAACTCTATAAGAATACATATCATAATGATTGAATAAAATATGAAAACATTGGCTATAGCATACTTGAATAAAATCCACTTCCAAATGGACAAGGCATTCTTACTTGGTAAATAATTCTAAATGCTTAACTCATGCTTAAAGATAAAACATCTTAAGCAAGGCAACTATCGTCCATTGCACAAAGATGAGCTTTAGGGATCCATCCTATTCCATATATCTTTAACCCTAATCTCATTAATCAAAATCTGGTCATCACTCTAGGTATAATGATTACGCTCTTAAACTGTGTAATTAGGTGCTTTAATTCATGCATTGAGACTAATATTTTTAATTAAATACCTAGTTACTCTCAATATTATAGCACGGTGTCCTATCTATAATATTTGGATCTTATTGAGTAATTTATGAATTTTTGGTATTTTTAATCATAGGGCAATTATCGAGAGCTAAAATCAGCACCGCTTTGTAATTCGCGCAAAATTTTTTCTTCCCACCTCCAATCAAGACAATTTGAAATTTGGGAGAAAGATGAGAAGATTATCTACAACTTTCGTGTTTTAAACTTTGGGAGATACGGGCTCTAGAAGGGTCAAAACTAGGCTTCTTCGTTGGGAAACAAAAATAAGAAAAATGGAGGAACAAAAAAAAAAAAAAAAATTTTCGGTTCATTTGACTCGGCCATGTAGCCAGGTCCTCTCTTTTTGGGTGTTGGGAGTATAGGGTTTAGGGGGCCCTCCTCATATATATATATATATATATATATATATATATATATATATATATATATATTCTTTTCTCTCCTTCCCTTTCTAGCACCCGACTCCCTCCTTCTTCCCTCTCCCCTTCTCTCCCTTCTCCCTCCTCTCTCAACTCTCAACTCTCCCGATCCTCTTCTCCCGAGCACACCACCCTCTTCTCTCCCTTCTCCATTCTCTCCCTCTCTCTCTCAGCTCTCCTTTCTCTTCCTCGCTCTCTCCCTTCTCCTCATTTTTCTTCTCCAACTTGCCATTGCTGTGTGCTGCTACGGCTGCCCCTCTATTTCTCTCTTCCTCTTAGTCTCCCTCTTCTCCCTACTGCTGGCCTGCCATACTCGAAGCTGCCTTGCTCATTCTGCTACCAGCCCCACCAAACCGAGCCCTTCCCTTATTTTTTTATGGCTCTTATGTGTTGCTGCCATCCATCCACTACCGTGAAGCTTCCCAACTCCAGCTGCTCTCCCCTGTGTACTGCTACTGCTGCTGTGAAGCTGAGATGACCCCCACCTTGCTACCTACAACCCGAGGATTAGCTAAGGATGCTGGTGCTGCAGTATGTTCTCTCAGCTGAGCTCCCCTGCTGCCTGCTACTCCAAAAACGACCAGCCTTTTTTTTTTTGGCTCTCTTATTTTCTCTTTCTCTTTTCTTCTCTTTAGCTCTTTTGTTCTTGCTATTAAAAAAATTTTATAATTGTTAATTGTTGGTGGGACTTTAATTAAAATTTTAATTTTTGAATGTTGTTTGGGTATTATCATTAAAGTTTATTTGTATTCTTTCTCTTCCTAATTAGTATTATAATTAGAGTTAGTATTTCATTGAGTTATTTCTTTTAGGATTTAAATCTTGTTGGGTTCTATTTAATTTAAAGTCGATTTAATTAAAAGCTAAATTTTTTTTTCGTGTTTATGTTTATTGTTTATTTGTTAACATTCTAATTTTAGTTAAGTTCTTAAATGCATTAGAAATTTGGCCATTGTTGAATTTATGTTTGAATGAGTTTATTTTTAATTGCGTGCTTAAATTAAGAAGGAAAGTTATTGACATTAGTTTTTATTCCGATATTCAACCACATGCTTCAATTCTTGCTCAGCTATTAAAGTAGGATTTATGTTTCTCGTTGTGATTTAATTTAGTGTGTGATAGGATTTTGAATTTAAATTGCACGTTACTTTAATTCCTAAAAATATAATCTCAAACAACCCAGAAAACCCAAATCTGAACTATGTTTAGTGACTTTTCATTTTCGATTGGAACTACGTAAAATTTGAGATTAAACTGCATTCCCTGAGGAAACGATCTGGCCTTTGGGCTAACTATTAAACTCGACAGAACTCCTATACTTGGGATAGCTTCCGAGCTGCTCATTTTTAGAGTGAGTCAAGTTTTTGGCACCGTTACCGGGGAATGTCATTTTTAATTTCACACTAGTGTTTTTCCTGTTAGTTTAATTTTTCTCATAAAGCCAAAAAATATATATAAATAAAAAATAAAAAATGAAAAAAAATTAATAAAAAAAAAAAGAGTTTTGAAGAAAATATGACTACACCTGCCCCAGGCATGCTTATGGATTTTTTGCAGCCTACATGCACCACTACACCATCTTACACTGCTTTACCTAATAACGAACTTAACTTCATGATGCAATGCGGGAGAATGTCATTGATACCTCAATTCTATGAGACGGAATCTGAGTGTCCTTATCGGCACCTGACGGAGTTTGAATTGACTTGCAATAGTTTTTTCTCTCGTGCTAAAACTAATGAATTCACTAGACTTCGTTTATTTCTTACCTCTTTGAAGGATAGGGTGAAGATGTGGTTTAATTCTTTGAGACCTCACTCTATCTCTAATTGAGCTGATATGGAGCGTGAATTTTTGTATAAGTTTTGCCCTCATAGAGAACTCAATTTTTACAGGAATATATCATTCGAGACTTTTCGGGCTTGCTGGGAGAGACTCAAGGATCTGCTAAGTACTTGTCCATAACACTTATTTAAATCATGGAGGTTAGTCAATTATTTTTATACAGCTCTTACTTCTGATTGCAAACACTTTGTCCAGACCATGTGCAATGGAGAACTCATCAGTAAGGAACCAGATCAGGCACTATCATTCTTTGATTACTTAGCTGAAAGTGTCCAACAATGGAATACACGATGCGATCAGGCAACCATGGCAGTACAACCCATCAGCACAATGAATGGTGGAGATAAATATGAGCCAACATATTATCCAGACACTCTTCCACCTCAGTATTAGCCACAACAGATCTCTCAGAGCTGTGCACCGTTAGGATTTCAATCTAATGCAACACCTGCTCCACTAGAGATGTCTCTTGAGGATGCTTTCCAAAATTCATGCAAATTCAAATGACAACTAACAATCAGTATACTCAACCCATAAATGAATTACGGGACACCGCTAATGTGAGGAGCATGTAGTTGGATATCTTAGAAAAAGGGGAATTTCTAGTAGAACCTTAGCCTAGTCCTCAAGAATACCAGTAGCAACAGCAACAAATACATAATGTTTCTCTTGAGATAGCAGAGGTTGTTATTACTTCGAGAAGTGGGAAATAATTTTCCCAACCTGAGATGCTCATCAACAGACAACCAATTGTTCCGACACCTAAAGTTACGGCTGAGACAAATGAAGTTAAAGAAATATCAGAGGAAGTAGGCTTAGAAGTGAAGAAGTTGGTTAATGAGGAGGTTGAGACTAATAAGGAGTACCAACCTATGGTACCCTATCCTCAGAGATTGGTAGCTGTGGAACCATCACTCCCGAATGGAATAAATGTTAAGGAGTCAAATGCTGAAGCAAATCCTCACAGTGGTAAGATGATTGGTCGACCAGATAAAAAGGGTGAGCAGAATGGTGAGAATTTAGCTTTCAAGGAACCAGGTAAAACTTTTAATGCTAATTCTTCTAGCGAACCAAAGGTAACTGTTTTGATACTTGTGCCTCAAAGACTGGTTCTTAAAGAAGTGAAATCCCTAGAAAATATATTGAATAACGATCCTTTCTTGTTAAAACAAGGAAGGCGATTTGCACATGTTTTGTCTGGTAACTTAGAACATAATGATTTAATTGAGGCTAACTTCTGTACAGGTAACAAGACAAATTTATTGTGGCGACTCAAATTTGGAGACTCGTCGGTTCAATTTATAAACCTGCACCCACCAGATGAAATTCCTCCAAAGCCTTCGCCAGAAAGAATGTGATGTTTTTCTTTCCCTTCTTTTCATTTTGTTTTACCTTACTTTATTTTTAGTTTATTTTCAGGTAAATTTTTTATGTAGTTTCAGTTTTTCTTTTTCTTTACTTCTCCACCTAGGTACGCCCTACTTCTCTAGTGCACATCTTTTCTATCTCCCCTATGCTTTCACATTAAGGACAATGTTCCACTTTAGTTGGGGAGGGGGTGACAATTTGCATGTGACACTATGCACGTCTACTTGCTGGGTTTTATATTAATTAAAAAAAAAAGAGTAAGAAAGAAAGAGTATTGAGGATAAACGATTATGTCATGATTAACATTGACATATCTCGTTCACATACTTGCATATAACCTAAGAATTACACACTTGAGTCATTTATGTGTAGTTTCTCTTTATATGCTTTTGTAACTCCATGCAGAATTGATTGGTAGTACACTCATGTTAATTTGGTTATGTACTCTTGTATTTATGTGGTATCTCATGAGACTGAAAATACACGTTCACGTGACTTGTAGCACTTGGGGTTCCTTATGAGCACTGAGAGAGCGCCTGTGATGACTATGACACCTTGTGAGGTACTATTGAACCATTTATCGTTCTTTTGAGTTTTTGACATTAGCTTAGAGTTCATGAAACTCAACTTTCCTTTTCTTTTCTGAATACTCTTTGTACACTAGTCTATTTTTTTGACTTGTTAGCCTAGAGGTGACATCTAGTGGGGAGATAGAAACCTAGGTTTTATAGTCTACTCAAGATGTGAAGGCTAAGCCACCCCTAGAAATAAACTTAATTCATGGACTATTGTTCGATCTTAATTCCCATTGGTGGTATGGAGACAATAAAAAAGTGCAATGATTGTCTTAATTGACCAAGAAAAGAAAAAAATTGAAGAATGAGCAAAAGAAAGAATAAGAAAAATAGAAATGCATATGAAATGGAAAGCTTATACCTGCTCCATATAAATACCACAAAAATTCAAGGACACGATACATATTCTCCACATATGAAGATTCTTCAACTACTTAATGCCTCAGATGTGTTCATGCCAAGTTTGTAAATAAGTTGATTTAGGGTGGTCGTGGTTGGACAGGGTGAGTAGGTGAGAAAATGCTAGTGTGAAGGACCCGAAACTTAAAAAATAGACTAGATCCTTTTCAGACTAGTCCGCTCCATACATTTAGCGTTTGTTCCTTGCAATATGTCAGATGTTTGATTGCGACACTCCTCCTCACATATTATGAGCGAACCTATCTTTTTTGAGTGTTTTTTAGGGTATATCAATTAGACCGATTCAAAACGACCGTTCTGTAGGTGTCCACTGGCATCCTAGGTGTAACGAGTCGCACAAATCACACATTCCTCGAGATTTCACCTATTTATACTTGAATTTATATGACCGCATTAATTCTGAATTGTACTGCTGGTTAACTTCATATGAGTATATTATTTTTAATTACTATATAATGATGAAACTTGCATGAGTGACGTGCTTTAGAGTTGTGTGCATCGAATATGAACGAGCTGGTGTGAAATTTAGTTATATTCCTATATGTGAAACGATATGGTTGTGTCGCATATGCATTCATTTCATGTTTGTTAAAGTTAGTATTTGTGGATACCACTCTGGAATTCATTCAAGTTATTTGTTAGAGACTAGCAAAACATTAGTTGGGAGGGTGTGATTACACGCTTAAATTGCGTAATTAGGTATTTTAATTCATGCATTGAGGCTTATATTCTTAATTAAATACCTAATTACTTGCAATATTATAACAAGTGACCTATTTATAATATTTGGGTTTTATTGAGTAATTTATGAATTTTTGGTATTTTTTATCATAGCGCAATTATCTGGAGCTAAAACCAGCCCCGCTTCGTAATTCATGATGCATAACTTTTCTGTCTAAGCTTAAATCAAGACGATTTGAAATTCTAGAGAAAGATGAGAAGATTATCTACAATTTTCGTATTTTAAGCTTCAAGAGATACGGGCTCTAGGAGGGTCAAAACTGGGCTTATTCGTTGGGAAACAAAAAGAAGAAAAATGGAGGAACAAAAAAAAGAAAAAAAATATTTTTTTTGGTTGATTTGACTCGGCCATGCAGTCGGGTCCACTCCTTTTGGGCACTGGGTATATAGGGTTTAGGGGGCCCACATCATATATATATATATATATATTTTTTTTATTTTCTCTTCTTCCCTCTCCAGCACCCGACTCCCTCCTTCTTCCCTTTCCCTTCTCCCCTCTCTCTGAACTCTCAACTCTCCCTATCCTTTTGTCCCTAATGCACCACCCCCTCTCTCTCTCTCTCTCTCTCTCTCTCTCTCTCTCTCAACTCTCTTTTCTCTTCTTTGCTCTCTCTCTTCTCCAACCTGCTGCTTCTCTAACCTTCCGCTGTTGTGTGCTGTTGCGACTGCCCCTCTTTTTCTCTCTTCCTCTTGGTCTCCCTCTTCTCCCTACTACTGGCCTGCCATACTCGAAGCTACCTCATTTATTTTGCTGCAAGACCCGCCAAACCGAGCCCATCCCCTCTGTTCTTCCAGCTCTCCTATGCTACTGCCATCCACCCACTATCGTGAAGTTTCCCAGCTCCAACTGCTCTCCCTTGTGTACTGTTGTTGCTGTCGTGAAGCTAAGAAGACCCCCTCCTTGCTGCCTACAACCTAAGAATCAGCTAAGGATGCTAGTGCTACAGTCTTTTCTCCGAGCCGAACTCCCCTGCTGCCTGCTACTCCAAACACAACCAACCATTTTTTATTTTTTTTTGCTCTCTCTTTTTCTCTTTCTCTTTCTCTTTCTCTTTCTTTTTCTTTTTCTTTATTTTCTTCTCTTTAGCTCTTTTGTTCATGCTATTAAAATTTTTTTTATAATTGTTAGTTGTTGGTAGGATTTTAATTAAAGTTTTAATTTTTGAATATTGTTTGGGTATTATTATTAAAGTTTATTTATATTCTTTCTCTTCCTAATTAGTATTATCATTAGAGTTAGTATTTCATTGAGTTATTTCTTTTAGGATTTAAATCTTGTTGGGTTCTATTTAATTTAAAGTCAGTTTAATTAAAAGCTGAATTATTTTTTCGTGTTTAAGTTTATTGTTTATTTGTTAAAGTTCTAATTTTAGTTAAGTTCTTAAATGTGTTAGAAATTTGGCCATTGTTGAATTTATGTTTGAATGAGTTTATTTTTAATTGTGTGCTTAAATTAAGAAGGAAAGTTATTGTCATTAGTTTTTATTCCGAAGTTCAACCGAATGTTTCAATTCTTGCTCGACTATTAAACGTAGGATTTCTGTTTCTTGTTGTGATTTAATATAGTGCATGTTAGGATTTAGAATTTAAATTGCACGTTACTTTAATTCCTAAAAAAAAAATCTCAAACAACCCAGAAAACCTGAATCTGAACAGTGTTTAGTGACTTTTCATTTTTAATTGGAACTACATAAAATTTGAGATTAAACTGCATTCCCTGAGGAGACGATCTGGCCATTGGGCTAAATATTACACGATAGAACTCCTATACTTGGGATAGCTTCTGAGCTGCTCATTTTTAAAGTGAGTCAATAAGCACTAATGATAATAAATTCTATACCTACTTAATGCTAATCAAAATTAGAAGCATCAACTAAGGGATTCATGCCTTTTTGATCAAATCAAATTATTCCCTTTGATTTTAAAATATAAATCCTCTAGTTTTGATTCCCCTGTCCCCTTTATGGGAAATCCTTACCAAACCATGATCATTTTCACAAAGGTTTCACCTATCTACTTGTATCCTTGCTTTAAATTTTGATTACATTTATAGGATACTTTCCATTCTCCGAAAAGCATTGTTCAAGAAAACTCATATGCTCACAAATGCTCTTTTCCTAAGCAGTTGGACATATTCAATTCCACGAAAATATCATGAATCATGCCCACTGCTAAATGCTCTTCTCAACTTAATGATAATTTAATTGTTAAGAGTATTTATCCTATCTCGCTTCATAAGCTCTCAAAACGTCAAGTCAAATCTCTTAGAGCTTCAAATAATCTTGAATGGCTAAAGTAGTTGCACTAGGTTTCAAATCTAGATAATGGAATGAAAATTCAAAGAAACCTATGCATGAACAATAAAATCTAAAGCCATTTGAACTTGAACCTCTTACAGGCTGAGTTTCATAAGAAAAGGAGGCAAACATAGGCTTATCACCTTATCAAATATCCATTGTGACCTTTTTGACCCAATAAGTCTAAAGCATTAATGCCAAGTTTAAATCATTGAAAATGTTAGAACACTTGGTTAAAGAATTTGAAAAATAAGAAAAGGCATAAGATGGATTAGTGCATAACTCAGGGGGAGCATTTATCTTCTATGATAATAAATTGAAATTTTCTCTTGATCTTATATCATATTATATGCTCATATGCCTTATGGGAACAGAATTGCACACTGCTATCCATAGTGCAGTGATTGATAAAAATTGTTGGATGGTTTTATTTTGCATGAATTGTTGATTGCTACCTGATTACATACTTAGTTTAAAATACCTCCTACATGGCGGATGCAATGGATGTGAATTGTATGCTTGTAGTGGATTATAGGTTGTTGCATGCCTTATATGAGTATTTTGTTGAGAAAAACCATCTATCAAGTACATGTTTAATAGTAAAATGTCCGATTTATAGATGACATGCTGCTGAAATTTTTATAGGATTTTTTCCAAAATAAAATTTTGTACGAAGATGATTATGATAGAATAAATGATAAAATCTTTTTGAAAGGATGAGTGAAAGCTAAATAAAAATTAAACTTCATCTTGGTATAATCATCAAGTACTTAGAGGAGCTCAGCTCCATCCCTATAGAAAGATCATAAAGAGGACTCACATGCATCACTTCGCCTTTTGAATATTGAGGCTCTTCTGAAATCCTTGAACATTATATCCTGCTCTTAAAATTTTATGATTTAATATGGAATGTTCTTGGGTCATGAACTCTATTGCATGCTTTAATATGCATTTTCTAATGCATCTATAGTCCATAAGGAGACTACACTGGGCAGATGATAAAGACATCATCAATCCATACTCAGTATAGTTGTACTTTTGGAAAAAAGGCTTATACTGCTTGGCATACTTAATGGAATTAATCTTTATCAAGTATAAGCAGTTCTCTATATCTAAGCTTGGATTCAAATTGAAAGGGGTAGCATCTAAAACTAAACTCTTATCTTGATATGCTCTTGAAAACTTTTAGCTTAGATCTATTGTGAATTCACTGTGGCATGTGCTTAATCATAATGTTTTTGTTGAATATCTTGAATGAAAATATATTGCGTTGCCATATGATCTTTTTATTTGCCATATGATCCTATTTTAATCTTCGGATATCATGTGTATCAATGTCGTTGCTTTTTCTGGTTATATTATGGATTGCTCTTAAACACCAAATCAGAAAGACATTACTTGCTTAAGCATTAAATTAAAATTTTTTTAGCAAGCACACCTCTAACACTTCTTGAAAACATTATAAGGGGTATATATATATCTTATCTGGCAAGAAATGATTTTACATGTAACATATCTTATTTTCTTGCTTTTGTGCTTAAATGCTATATCTTTAAAACAACCCTAAATTTTTTTATATGCCCAAAACATGTATTATAAAGAGAGAGAATTTTTTTGAGCTTAAATGTTAAAAAAGGGGAATGTTTTTCAAATGGGGAAGTTTCTCTTGGTTAAGTTTGTTTTAAATGACCACATTTCATTAACTTATCTTAATTTTTCTTGTTGATGCCAAAAGGGGGAGAACTTTTATGAGCAAAATGTTTGACCAAAAAGGGAGAATTTTTAAGGCAAACGTTTTTTAAGGGTAAGTATCTGAGCTGCATGCATTTATGCGTTTGTGCTATAACAATAAAACTAAATGCATAATTTTTGAATAATCTTCTTTCATCAATATGCATGTGCTATCTTGTTTAAATTTAATTTATGCATATTCTTAGGGGGAGCCTGTTTGGGCTAAACCCTATTTTGCTCTGGGGCAATTGTCATCATCAAAAAGGGGGAGATTGTTAACTTTTTTACTTCGGTCTGTGGTTTTGATAATGACAAACCGCAAGTATCATATGTGTGTATCCAGTGCTTCTGTAGCATTAATATGTTAGCGCACATATAAAGGAAAGGATAGTGGAAGCTAGAAGACCTTGAACGACCACATACTCCTAGAATTATCTGTGGGAATATTAAGCAAAAGAAAGAAGAAGAAATTTTTTATTGTAATTGCATTTATGTTTTAAATTTTGTCTAAATAATACATTGCATGCATGGTATAGATAACAGCTTAGTGATGATCGTAGACAAACCATAGGGAACCACACGACCTTAGTGATCACCCTTCGGTTGACCGACGCCAAATTTTTAGGGTTAGCTCAAAGACCATAGACTGTCTTAGGTCACAAATTATCACATGAAAATTCCCCTATAACTTAGAAATAAGAATTATATGAGAAGAGGTGACTTTAAATGGAAATCTAGACTTGAATGCACATGCTTAGTGTGTTCGGTCAACCGAACCTGAACACACATAGACCTTCGATCGACCGAACCTCCCCAAGGTCAACTATTGACCATTTGGATGACCAATTTAAAAATGAACTCCAGTTGTTTGGTCGACAAAACTGACACGTAGGAATTCCCAAAGCTCTGGTCGACCGAACCTCCAGTTATAAAATGACCCAGTTAACTAAACCTATGAAATTAGTCAATCGAACTTGAGCTGGTTGACTGAACCTCAGAGGGTTCAAAATCGTCTTAATCTAGTCGACCAAAACTTAAGTTCAAAAATTCCCCGGTTGACCGAACCTAGTGATATGGTTGATTGAATCACAAATCTAGTTTACCGAACCTCTCGGGTTGGCGAAATTTTTACTGCAGTTAAACGGAGTTAATTTTTGTTAAACATGTTTAATCATTTTCAAAAATACCCAATGTGTCCCCAACGGTCATAAATTTCCCAAAGTCTATATATACCTCCTCATAACTCAAAATTAGCAAGATGATTAGTTAGAAAATCCTCTCAAATTTTCGTATCATATTTTCATCTTCCTAAGCTTGTTTTTCATCCTCTCTTTGTTATTTATTCGAAAAATCATTTTCAAGGGAGTATTCTTTATCTTGGGAATTTTATTTTTTACAAATCACATTGCTTATACCCTCATATCTCGTTCTTTTTAAAAATCATTAGCTTGAGAGTAAGTCCTAAGTTTTCTCCATATATTTTCATTGATAAATATTACTAGGAGAAAATTTATATTTGTCACTTTGAAAGACTTGAGCACATATATTTGTGCTGGGAAAGTCTTCTTGTATTTGTACTCATATTGATGTACATCATTTTGCAAGATCATTAGAAAGCAAAAAAATTAGCTTCCTTTGAACAAGATTTTGAAAATATTTTGGGAAGAGATCTTTGGGGTTGAATCTTTGAAATATTCGTTGCATACATTTTACTTAAAAAGTTATTTTGAGAAAAATCACCATTCTCACATTAAGCTTATTTTCATATCATACGTGAGTGTATTTTAAGTTGTAGTGTCTTACACATCTGCTTGTATTAGAAGCATATTTTGTGGTCCAAAATATTTTATTTGATTATCTATTGTATTCCCGACATATGGTCGAAAGAGGCAGACTTGCCATGTGAAAAGTTCCGAACTAGGCAGACCTGGTTAAAAGAATTAGGTGTACCATCCTAGTAAGGTGTTGTAAACGGTGTCGCTCCACCCGTGAAGTGAGCAACTAGTGGAATCTTCTTACTTGTGAGCTTGAGGCGAGGATGTAGGCAATATTGGTCGAACCTCAATAACATATCATATGTCTATTGTTAATTTTAAGTACTTTATATTTCGGCACATGTATGTTATATTCGATAAATTGTGAATGTTGCACATGATTTAATTTCCGCATATTACTTTTATCTTCACAATTGGTATATGCTTAGAAAGACCCTAGGTTGTGAAATATTGTTTATATTTGGTTAAACCTAAGAAGTTTAAAATTTCAATTCATCCCCCCCCCCTCTTAGGAATACACTAATTCCAACAAACTCGATTAGGCTACTAACTTACATTAGTCGATGAATGCCTAGCATTAATCGACGATTCCTCTATTTTTTCAAGCCAATGAGCCTTAAAAGAGCTAACCTCATGCTAGGACAAGTATATATGAGTTATATTGAGTTCTAATGCTGATAAAAGATTGTCCTATTGATTTTTGGCCATTGTCTTGATTTCAAAACCAAGTTTAAACCTTTTGTGTAAGTAAAGACATTTAAAAAAAAAGGGCTTTCATGTAGATTTGGTTCCTAAAGTCAATCTGAGGTCAATGGTGGGCTTTAATTTAGATGACACGAAATGCATGCACAAATTAAACCTTTAGAAATTACAACTAAAAAATTATACAAGTCTTCAAGCTTTTGCTCTACGGTTTCCATGGAATGTGCCTAGATGTATGAGCGTATAAGTGCTTCATGGCTTCCATTTTGCATCTATCATCTGTGCTCTAAAACTTTAAACGTATTCAAATACTTAGTGCACCAATGAGATGTTGTGATTTGTCATTATCAAAATAAGGATAGGACTCAAAAAGTCAACAATTTTCAATTTAGAAGACGAGTACTCGGGTACCTGACCTAAGAGCCACATCATTATCAATTTAGAAGATGACTACTTGGGCACTTGACATGAGAGCCATAGCATTTTCAATTTGGAATATGACTATTAGAGTTATTGACCTGAAAGCTAGAGCATTTTCAATTTGGAAGATGATTACTCGGGTACTTGACTTGAAAGTTAAAGCATTTTCCATTTGGAATATAATTACTAGGGTACTTGACTTGAGTGCAAGAGCATTTTCAATTTGGAAATTGACTACTCGGGTACTTGACCTGAAAGCCAAAGCATTTTCAATTTGGAAGATGACTACTCGGGTACTTGACCTAAGAGCCAGAGCATTTTCAATTTGGAAGATGACTACTTGGGTACTTGACCTAAGAGCCAAAGTATTTTCAATTTGGAAGATGAATACTTGGGCATTTGACCTCAAAGGCAAAGCATTTTCAATTTGGAAGATGACTACTTAGGTACTTGACCTGGGGGCCAGATCATTTTAAATTTGGAAGATGACTACTTGGGTACTTAACTTGAGAGTTAGAGCATTTTCAATTTGGAAGATGACTACTCAGTTACTTGACATGAGAGCCAGGGAATTTTCAATTTAGGAGATGACTAATCAGGTACTTGATCATAGAGCGAGAGAATTTTCAATTTGGATGATAACTACTTGAGTACTTGAACACGAGAGCCAGAGCACTTGGAAGATGACTACTTGGGTACTTGACTTGAAAGACAAAGCATTTTCAATTTGGAAAATAACTACTCGGGTACTTGACTATATAGCCAGAGCATTTTCAATTTGGAAGATGACTACTAAGGTACTTAAACCTGAGAGCTAGTGCATTTTCTGATTGGAAGATGACTAATTGAGTACTTAAACCTGAGAGTTAGAGCATTTTATGATTGAAAGATGACTTCTCGAGTACTTAACCTGAGAGGTAAAGCATTTTATGATTGGAAGATGGCTACTCAAGTACTTAACCCGAGAACTAGAGCATTTGACCCAATAGCTAGAGCATTTTCTATTTGAAAGATGACTACTAGGGTACTTGACCCGAGAACCAGAAAATTTTGTGATTGGAAGATGACTACTTGAGTACTTGACTCGAGAGCCTAAGCATTTTTTTGGAAGGTACCATTCAGGCTTCTAAAATTGTCTAATTTGAATGGGGTCACAAAGGGTCAATTTGGATAGGACCGAAAATGGTTGATTTGGATGGAACTGCAAAGGGTCAATTTGGATAAGACCGAAAAGGGTCAACTTGGATGGGACCTCAAAGGTCAATTTGGATGGGACAAAAAATAGTCAATTTGGATAGGACCAAAAATGGTCAATTTGGACGAGACCAAAAATGGTCAACTTGGATGAAATTGGAGATGGTCAATTTGAATAGGACCACTTATATGACCGAGATAATCAAGACAATTTAGAATAGACCTCTCTTATGATTGAAATAGTTAGGATAACTTGGAAGAGACCTCTTGAATGAACGAGATAGTCAGAATGTCTTGAAAGTAATCATTTGAATTTTGGAGGTGTAATGGCCCAATATTTAGGATTTTTTTTTTTTTTTTTTCGTGAGGACCAATGCCCAAATTTATATAGTAGAGAAAACAATTAGAACTACTTGGGTTTGAGGACCAATGACCCATGTCCCAAAGTAGAACTTTGACCACTTGAATTTAGAGAATAAGGGATTGACTACGCAGGGATGAAAATGGATATGCAAAGCCTAAACAATAAGACAAGTATAAATGAACGGGTGCATGATGCGATGACATGTATGCATGCTGCTACTTACGAGGCTAGAATATGGGGATATATATATGCATGTTGTATGATAGTATGCATGCACATTTTTTGCATCGCGTGAATGCATGATGATGCATGAACTTTCTTTCTCCACGTCTATGGTCCACAAACCATACTTTGATCTTTGCCATATTTTCGAATTTGAATCTAATATGAATGCATTGAATTTTGTTCCCTTGGAACTAAACATGAAATCTTCCCTAGTTAATTTACTACCCATGTCCATCTTACATTTTTCTCAACAATGATCTTCTTTGGATTAGATTCTTAATGTTTTAAAATCAATTTGAAATTTAAATGAATAAATATGCAATCATATAACTCAATCTCATTAAGTATATGAATGGAATGCTCAAACTCGCTTGCTTTTACTTGATTATCTATGCTTGTTTAATAGGAAAAAACTTTACTAGTACTTTGATGCTGATGTAACATTGCTGCTAATTTGCAGAATCACATCAATGGGCAAATATCCTTTTTTTATTTTTATTTTGGAAATTTACATAACTCCTCCACTGCATCACCACTCAAATATTTGGAACTTTCTATCTTGAGTTATAACTAGTGTCTTATTAAGCAGTTAGATCAATATTCAATCTCAGGTTGGACTTTAACACATGGGACAAAATGTAGGCTAAGGATTTAGGTTTCAACAAGAATAAGGAAACTAAGGCTTAAAATCCCCCTCCTCAAATAATATTTTCTGCCCCAGTTATTGCAAAGTATTTTGCTAAATGTTGACCAAAATTGTTATTTGAAGAAGTTGCCTACATACCTTTTTAGAATAAGGTCATTACATAGTTCAAACTCAGCATCGAATCTGATACTTCATTTGAGACAACAATGTGTACCAATTTGGTCATAACTTTTATTTGAAATGAAATGCAGGTTGGGGGTATAGGTTAAAGAAGAAAATGGTTTAATAAGGCTTAAAATTGTCAATTTTATCAAAGGTAACATTGGTCAAAGATCACATATGAAGTATGCCCCTTATTTTTATTTATTTTTATTCCTGTTTTTTTACTACATTTTTTGTTTTTCCTTTTAGTAAGGAATCTTAGCTCCTTTCTTATTTGGACTCCATTTGGGACTAATCTTTTTTGAAACTACCCCAGTATGGGGTGTAATCCTTTGACGGTTTATTCAACAAGTAAATTTTTTAGGCCCAAAAGGGCTAGCAAGGAATTTCTTCTTTTGACTTTCTTTTGGGTAGCAAAAAAATGACCTGTCATCCTTTTGGTAGTGATCATTGTCTCAAATGACTTGTCAAACATTAGAAGACTCAAACCCAAGTTAAATTTCTGGTGAACTGACTTTTAAGAAAAAGTTAGTTTAAAGTTCAAGCTCAAATTGGTTAACAAATGGTAAATGAATATTTTGTTCTTTTTGGGAATATTGGTTGACCAAAGATGGCAACCCCTCATTTGATCATAATATAATCATTATACCTCTGAGGCACCAATTATAAGTTATATTACAAAGAGAAAAGACTTTGTTCATTGATTTCATCAAGCAAATGTATGGCAAAGTTAGATAAGTCATTTCTATCTACTTCTCCTAGAAACTCTTCATTATTTTGAAATCTATTCCTCACAAGGCTTCTTGACAACATCTTCCCAAGGAAACATTATTGAATTGGGGTCCTTACTAAGCTCCAATATTGAGACTTTTCCTTCATCATTTTTTTTTGGCCCTACTAAATAGATCACCAAAACCAATTACTGGCTCCAAGTCCTTTGTACTGGCAAAACCATTTCCTATGTCGCTACACAAAATTCAATAAAAAATAGAAAAAATTTGGCACAAGGTGATGATCCAAGGAGGATGTGATGAGATGAGACTGAAATGTATTTTTATTTCATTCAAATTCAAAATAATTTAAACAAAAAGGATTCATGGATGTATCCCTCTTATTTTTGATTCCATAGCCCTTAGGTACTTAGCACATGACCATTTTTCCATCATCACTTTAGCTCACTTCTAAAGTTAAATACCCGTCAATCGTCTAACCTAATGACATCTACTACATTCCCACTATGACCTGACAATGAGTTCCTATGTTCATTAGGCTTCTCTGTGTCAAACAACAACCTACCCGTATCTCTTAAAGCTTGCACCTTGTGCTTTAAAGACCAACATTTGTCCATTGAGTATCCCATGGTAGTAACATCATATTCACATCAAGAATTTGGTTCGTACCATCTCGGGAATGGAGGATGCATTGGCACTCCTAATATAGTCATAACTAATTGCCTTTTAACCGATTGTGGAAACAAATTCGTGTAAGTCATCGGAATTGGTTTAACTCTTCTCATTCTTCCTTCTAGAATTTGTAAATTTCGTTGTTCCACAGTTGATGGAGGACTAAAGGAAATCAAATACAATCGTGCACCCTGTTGTGCTACTTGATTGACTGTGGGCTTGTAAGAAAAAATCATGTTCATCCACTGGGTCTTACCCTCCCGATAGGGACACCCCTGAATCATCTAGGTTTCTTCCTCCCTTTTCTTATAAGGCCACTTTTGAGTTGGTCCAGAGTCTGAATTCATGCCTTCTACTTTGCCTATTTTGATAGCATTTTCTATCCTTTCTCTAGTTGATAACACGTCCATGAAACTTTATGGGGTGCTACCTAGAAGATGGACAAAGTAAGGGTCCTTTAGAGTGTTCGCAAGAAAAGAGATTTTTGTTAGGATTGGTGTAATACCAAGAGAGGAAGGGGGTAAATTGTTGTTTTAAAAATTTAATCAAGTATTTAAACAACAATCAATTCTGTTGAAGGCTTGTGTCTTAAATATGTAAAAGCAATCTCACAATATGTATAATCTTAAAAGTGCGGAACTAAAAGAGTGTAGGGAAAGAGAGAACAACACCAGGATTACACAAGGTTCGACTATAACCCCCCCTACATCCTTGCCTCAAGAAATCCACTTGAGGATTTCGCTAACCGCTCATTCAATATGTGGAGCTACCTGTCTTCTTCACTCAGCGGAGACGCCTTTACAAACCCTCCTTTAACTTATACGGAGAAACCTTTACATAACCTCAAGAAATATCCCTTTGCTTGACATGATTCACACCCTAATCGTCATTGTTGAATGATGAATAAAATGTTGTACAACAGGTGCTCCTCAATAGAGCTAATGAGTACAAAAGAAACACAACACTAATACACTCCTAAACAAGGTTAATTTGAAGCTCAAAGGAGTGGCAAGGTGTTGTCTAGGGTTTTTAAGAAGTATAGTGTGAGAGAACTTGCAAATGATGCAAATGATATTCTCAAATTGAATCAAAAATCAACCAACCTTAGAATAACTCTAGAAACCTTGTATTTATAAGCAAGGTCGAGTTATAGCCGTTATATGATCATTGGGCAAGTTAATATATATTTTATTTGAAACAAAATAAAACCGTTTTTTAGCCGTTATTGGCTTTTCCTAAGAGATCCGGTTGACTGGATTGGTATTTGGTTGCCCGGATTATAGGCGATTATCCAGATTCGCGATTTTCGGTTGCCCTGATTATTTATTACTGTTATCATTGTTATTATTATTATTATTATTACCTTACTACTACTATTATTATTATTATTATTATCATTATTATTATTATTATTATTATTATTATTACATTAAAAAAAAAGTGCAAAATAAAAAAAGAAGAGACGGCAGAGGCTAGGGTTTCCACAAATTTTTTTTATATAAAGTAGAAACACACACTGTAAGGGGCGGAGACCAAAAAAGAGAAAAAAAAAAAAAAAAAAACCTGCTTTTCCGGTCTCTCTCTCTCTCTCTCTCTCTCTCTCTCTCTCTCTCGTTGATTCTCTCTTCCTCAATCTCTCCCGCTCTTCCTCAATCTCTCCCGGGGTCTCCCTCTCTCACTCTCTGCTGTCTACTCCTTCTCATTTCTCTCTCTTTCCCTAACTCTCGATCTCTCTCTCAAATTCTCTCCCTCCCTCTGAACCGCGGCCCTATCTCCTTCTCCCCTTTCTTCTCTCACCCACTCTCTCCCTCTCTCTATCTCTCCATTACTCTCCCCTCTGCCTTCAGGTTGCAGCACAGAAACTCCAACACCAGCTGAGCTCCTCTGCCTCTCGGCCACACCTCCAGCGGCCTTCCACAACAGCCCCAGCAAGCCACCAGCTCCGGCAGCACCCCACGCCAGCCCCCTGCGTCACAGCAACCAACCTTGCTGTCGTCGTCATCTCTCATTCTCACAGATCCGACCACCGTTCTGGTATCATCAGCCTCACTGCATCGCATACAGTCGCTGCTACATAGGTGTTCACTCCGGTCATCAACCTCTTCCAGCCGCGTTCGCCTTCTCCCCCCTCGTGAGTTCCCTATAGTCATCTCCTCCAGCCCCGGCGACACCCACGATAGCCACCTGCATACACACACACACACTGTACACAGACAGAGCACACGCACACACACACACCATACACACATAGACACACACACAACTGTTCACACTGTGCATGAACAACACACGTGATTTTTTTATTTTCTTTTATTTTTTTTTCTTTCTTTTTTTATTATTATTACCATAAATACTAATTGGTTTGTTTTCATTTTTGTAGGATTACTTTTTGTTTGTCGGGGCTCTCGTCTCAAGTTTTAAATTTTGAATTTTCTTGTCATCATTTTATTGTATATATGTTAAATAAATAATATTATGATTTGTTGAATATTTTTAAGTGTGTCATATTCATGTCAAATGTTTAATACTTAAGGTTTTTTTTTAGGAACATATTTAAGTGGTATGATTAATATTTAGGGTTTTGGTTGTATTTATTTAAATAGACCATATTCATCGTTGTGTGTATTTAGGGTTTCGGTTATTATAGCACTCGTTTTATGTTTAATATTTGTATATTTTGCAGGTTATGTATTAATTTTGGTGGCCATATTGAATAGGTAGATATTAGATTTTGCAGTAACTTGTTTCCATAAGTTCATTATTTTCTTGCCCTTTTCAATTGTTTCCATATTTTAATCCTAAGTTCGATTTGTTTTTTTAATTAATTGTTTACATATGTGTGTCTTGTGCATATCTTTAACAGTGTGTTAATATTAAGGTAAATATTATATTATTAAAATATGTATATTATCTTTATTGTTAGTTAACAATACTTATTATTATTACTGTTATTGTTATTTATTATTATTATTATCATCATTATTATTATTATTGTTATCATTATGGTATCTATTATTATTACTCTTAATATTATTATTATTATTACCATTTATTATTATTATCATTAGTATCATTATTGTATTATTTACTATAATTGTTACTATTAATATTATTATTACTATTATTATTTTTTATTAATATTATCATCATCATTATTAATGTTATTATCGTATTTGTTTTCATTATTATAATTATTACTCTCATTATCATTATCATTACTATCATTATTATTATTGTATATTATTATTTATTTTTATGATTATTTTTTATTTTTTTTACCCCTGTGATTGCAATAAAAAGGGTACAAGCTTTTGAAGCTTCACGTACCTCAGTTCTATGGGAATATATGTATATATATTACGCATATTTTTGTATAATTTGTTTATTTATTTATTTCTTTATTTTAACATGTGTATTTTTAAATTCACGAAAGGTGTAACCTAAAAGATTTTTTAAATTTAATTAGGGATAACGTCATAATTAATTAGGTACCGTTCGTAAGAACGGGCGCATAGGGGGTGCTCGTATCTTCCCCTCACATAACCGAACTTCTGATCCCAGCTCTAGTAACGTAGACCAATTCCACCCTTAACTGGGTAGTAATTAAGTGTTTTAACCATACTAAAAGGTTAATGGTGACTCCATTCATGTTTTTCCCAAAAATTTAACCCACAATTTTTATTTCGCCACCCCGAGGCACACGCACTCCGGGACGTCACGACTGCTCGGCGACTATACTGGGGATATTAGAGAGTCGAGGCAATAATTAATTAGAAATTATCCCGAATTCTAATTTAATAAATCTTTTAGTTGCTCCTCATTTTGTGAATATTAATTGTAAATATTTGCTTTCCAATTTTTTTAGAGATAAGATTATAAATTGTAAATATTTTCTTTCCAAATTTTTAATATTAATTGTAAATATTTTCTTTCCAAATTTTTATATAAGAATAATAATAGTAAATATTTTCTTTCCAAATTTCTAGATAAGAATATTAATTGTAAATATTTTCTTTCCAAATTTCTAGATGAGAATATTAACTGTAAATATTTTCTTTGCAAATTTTTTAGATAAGAATATTAATTGTAAATATTCTCTTTCCAATTTTTTTTTTTTTAGATAAGAATACTAATTGTAAATATCTTCTTTCCAAATTTTTTAGATAAGAATATTAATTGTAATTATTTTATTTCCAGTTTTTTAGATTAAGTGTGTTAATTGTAAATATCTAGTTGCCATAGTTTGAATAAGCATGTGATTAATTGTGAATAAGCATGTGACATGCATGTGGGGTAAAGGGATTAGGCTAAGCTTATAAATTCACATAGTTTCACTAGCCTTCTACCTGGGCTTCACCCTTTAAGATTAGAAAGGAGCACATTACCATTAGCCCTCATGGGATAAGGTCCTTGGAGGTTCGTGAACCACTCCGCTCAGTTTGAACTTTGTCCGAGCCCATTGGGTGAATATAGGATTCAAGCTGGGAGCCTGTTGTCTCTAGGGTTTAGAGCCTACCCACAAATACTTGTCCATAGTTTTACCCTAACTAGGATAAAACCCTATAGAACCCCATATATACAAACCTACCTTGGTTCGGGACAAGAGCCACATCCTTCTCCATGTACAGACTATGACCCATCCTTTCAAAAAGTAAAACACTTGGCCTAAGCATTTTAAAATATGGGTCGGCCCAACCCTTTTTAATTAACTCGGGCCCAATTTTTTCAAAAAACAAACCTAAGCCCTACCTTTTTCTAAGAAAAAACTTGGCCCATGCCTGATTTTCAAAAAGAGCCAAACCTAGATTTCAAAAGTGAGCCTCGATCCTATTACCCAAAAATTCAGGCCAACATTATCTAAGAAATCCAAGTCCAACTCCTTTTAAACTAGGGCCTGATCCCATCATAAAATAACTTGAAGCTCATATTTTAAAATACTCGAGGTCCGAGTGCACATTAAAGTCCACAAGCTTGCATTGAGCAAATTCAATAGATTGACTAGCTTGGGTCAACCCCAAGTTCAGATCATAATTTGACCCTTCATAGGATCTAAGGTACATGGACCATCATCAAGGAAAGCAATGGTTGAGGGAAGAATTGAATTGAAATTGCGGCCCATCAATGGTCCTCTTAATCATGAAATCTTTCATTGGTTGAGTTTTTTTTTGTAAAGAATTCCAGCAAAGTGGTTATCTAAGTAGCATTGCATTCATGCACTTTATGCATAATTTCACGCATAGCCATGCACGATAGGCTGCATGCATGTTTATATTCCTATTTGTATATATTTTTGCACTAGTTACACCCATGCATAAACACTCATTGCATAACATAATCATTCTATGCTTATTTCCATAACCATGCATGCATAGTCATCTCCAATGGGTCAATAATCACATTCCAATTGTCTGTAAAATCATGGTCCAAGGTGGTAGAATTAAGATCTGGGATTCCAGTATTGAGCAGAGTAAGACGATCTATCTACAAAGAAAGGTTAGGATCATGGGGACCCGTTGCGTGATCACAGTAAGAATGTAATAAATCTCATTGGGTTGGAAGATTGATTGGTATTCAACTTCAGAAGTAAGCTCATGTGATACAGAAATGATGTACTTGATCACCTAAGGGTGATAACAAGAGGAATGCATCCATGTTTTTCATTTAAATTATTTTGAAATTGAATGAAATAAGAATGTCTTTTAGTCTCATCTCATCCTATCCTCCTTAGATCATCACCTTGTGCCAAAATTTGCCTACTTTTACTTGCATTTTAAGTGACATAGGAAACAATTTTATCAGTACAAAGGACTTGGAGCCATTAGTTGGTTTTGGGAGTACACTCAATGGGGCAAAAAAAAAAAAAAGGAAGGATGAAGGAAAAGCCTCCAAGTTGAAGTTTAGTAAAGAACGCCACTTCAAGATGTTGTCAAGGAGCTTTGTGGGATGTGAATTTCAAAATGTTGAAGAGTCGTAAGAGAAATATACAGAAATGACTTATCAACCTTTGTCCTACATTTGTTTGATGAAATCAATGAAAAAGTCTCTTTTCTTTGGTATCTAAGTTATGATTGGTGTCTTAAAGGTATGATGATTATATTCTGATCAAATGAAGGGTGGTCATCTTTGGTCAAACAATATCCCTAAAAAGAACCAAATATTGATTTACCATTTGTTAACCAAGTTGAGCTTGGATGTTAAACCAATCTTTTCTTAAAAGTTAGTTCATCCAAAATTTAACCTGGGTTTGGATCTCCTAGTGTTTGACAAGTCATTTGAGGTAGTGATCACTACCAAAATGATGGCAGGTCATTGTTTTGCTACCCAAAAGAAAGCCAAAGAATAAATCCATTGCAAGCCCTTTTTGAGCCTGAACAATTTAATTCTTAACTAACCCGTTAAAGGATCACACCCCAAACTGGGATTTTTTTTTTTTTAAAAAAAAGAGATCAGTCTCAAATGGAATTCAAATGAAAATGAAGTCAAGATTCCTTCATAAAAGCAAAATAAAAATTTGAGGTAAAAGAAGAAAAAGAATATGAAAAAATGAAAGGAAAAAAGGGAAAGAGAAAGAAGAAGAAAAGAAAGAAGAAATAAAAATAAGGGACATACTACATATGTGATCTTTGACAAAATTACTCTTGATGAAATCGATGATTTTGAGCCTTATTTAACTCTTTTCTTCTTTAACTCATACCCCTAGCCTACATTATGGTCCAAATGAAAGTCCTGACTGGATTGGTATATGTTGTTGTCTCAAATGATTTGTCAGACTCAATGTTGGGTCTAAACTACATAATGATCTGATCCTGAAAAGGTACGTAGGCAGCTTATTCAAATGATAAGTTTCGTCAATACTTTGCGAATACAACACCACAAATTGGGGCAGAAACTTTAATTATGGGATGAGGTTTTTTAGCCTTAGTTTCCTTATTCTTGGTGAAACCTAAATCCTAAGCCTGCATTTCATCCCATGTCTTAAAGTCCACCCTGATATCGGAATATTGATCAGTCTACTAAATGAGACACTAGTTATAATTTAAAACAGCAAGTTTGAAATAAGTTTAAAATAAGTAAGAAATAATCTCTAAGTGGTGATATAGTATACGAGTTATGGTTATGAGGCTAAAAAAAAAAAGAAAGGGTTTGTCCACTGATATGATTCTCTAAGATAGCAAAGTTACATTAGTGTCAAAGTACTGGTTAAATTTGTCTCCTATATAACAAGCACAGAAAATCAAGCAAAGAAAAGCAAGTTTGTGCATTCCATCCATATTCTTATTGAGATTGAAATGTAGTGATTCGAAGAATAATAAAATTTTAATAATAAGAGGGAGAGAAAATAGATACAGAAATAGAAGGAGGTCGTAGACAACATTGCATTTTGGAGATAATATTAAATAATCATAATTTCAGAGAACTTTCCAAGCTTCGTCGATGAACATAGGGCTTCGTTGACGAGAAAATACCGAGAGAGGGTCCGGGGTGGTCTGAATTTCGTCGATGAATATAGGGCTTCATCGACGAATTTACTGAAGGATTCGTCGACAAGTGACGTGTCTCATCAATAAATCTAGCAGTATTTAAGGAGGAAAACCAGGATATTCCTCATTTCTCTCGCCGCTCTCTCTCTTTTCTCTCTCTCTCCTACGATTCTCTCTCCCTTCTCTCTTTGTTTTCGGCCCCACCGGTCGCTGGATCAACGATCCGAAGCTACCACGACGCTCCTGGTGGAGTTCTCTGCAAGACTGCCGGAGTCAGGAAAATAGAATTGGATTTCATCCCAAATTCAGAGTAAGAACTTTTATCTAGTTTTTGACTTCCTAGCAGTTATAGGAAATGATGTAGACTAAGAAATACTGATGTTTTGTTTTGAGACATTGTGTTTTCAGGATGTTAAGTTAGGAATCCTGCGGGTATAGAGCCAGATTTTTATAAAGACTTTTCAAAGTTGAGGTAAGGGAAATATGCTATGCTAGGATTTTTTGTAATAATATTAGAGATTTTATAGATGCTTAACTACACCATTTTACTATACAAAATTCTCAGAATATAAATTTGAAACAGTAGTTGTTTTAGAATATGAGTTTAAATGATTGTGTGGCCTAAGTGATTTTCATGAGATGAAATAATTTATATAACTTTAATAATATATATATCATACTATACGGAATGCATGGAAGTAGACAGTATGTACAGTTTATATAGTTTTTCTTAATATACGAAATTATACAGGATATACAAATGTAGATATATATATATACATGCATTTAGAGAATGTACATGCATTTACAGTTTTATAAGAATAGTTTCTTCAAACAGAGATATACATATATATATATATATATATATATATATATATATATATACACACATATACATGTATACAGTATTATTCAAGTCGGTATTTATACCACAGCTTTATACAGAATTTAGTATGCCATGTTTCCTATTACCATAATATACAGACAGAGATACAAAGGTAGCATCAAGATTCTACAGATGCAGTATACAATTTTAGAGTATGTATATATATAGTACATAAAGATAGCGTTACAGTAATTTTGAAAACATGATGAAAACAGTAAAAGAGCATATATATATATATATATATATATATATGTATATAGTATTAGATCCCTGAGGAAAGATACACAGACAGATACAGATTACAAAGCACGGTACCGTTGCTAGATACAGATAGAGTGCAACCACATATCTTAGATAGTATGTGGGTACCGTTAGCCGTGCTCGGAGAGTATGTAGCTCTCCAGTACACTGGGTTGAGGGGACCTGTTTGACGAGGTAGTAGCCTGTCTCGAGCTTAAGAGAGGATGCAGTTTAACCGGACTGAGGTAGTGTAGAGTAAGATGACTTATTAGGAGGGCCAACCAGGTAGAGTCCCGCCTATGGGCTGCACAACCCTATCATGAGGGGTCAAATCATGACGTACAGAGTTCCAGGGATACAGAATAGTTATATGTATGAAAACAATTTTATAGTATATGATGAGAATAGTATGATATATTATCAGTATGAAAAATAGAAAAAAGATGATGCAGTATGTTTTAAATAGAGAAAGAAAGATATGCTTGAAAGATATGATTTATAGATGATTTATTGCATTACAGTTCAGTCATTATTTTAAAAGTATCCTTAACTTAGTTGTCACACACTAGCAATAGCATATTTCCACTTACTAAGCGTCGACTCACCCCATTATTTTTTCATTTTTTAGGTGGGCTAGTTAGGCGAGCAGATTAGGCTCGCGGATAGAAAGTAGTTGGATCACCCTAGTTATAGGGTGAGTTTTTGTTAGAGCTGTATATCTTTTTAAGTAGATGACACTGGAGGGATTTTTTGTATGGTTTGTATAAACTAGATTCTGGTATTGTATGATAAATATGTGAATGGCTGCATGATATGTGTTTCCGCTGTTTAGGTATGGATATAAATGCACAGATATATTTATAAAATAAAATAAAATTTGGTATGAAATTTTGAGGTCGTTATAGAGTTATCTGATTGCATGCTTATTTATTTAAATTTTGAAGAGATTTTAAGACATTAAGGATGCAATCCAAAGATCCCTGTGGAAAAAAGGCAGTCAAACTAGGGCAAATGTCATGTCAGGTTTTAGGGATCTACTTATTCAAGAAGAATCTAATAACAGGGTCGAGATCAGTGGAAGATACATTCAACTTGGATAAATTCTGAGATGAGTTTCAATGGGACCCATTCAAGCACCTTCTTATCATATTGGAGTATGAAAACAGGGTCAAGATCAGCTATAGATCCATTCAACTGGGGCCAATTTTGTGATCGAGTTTCATTTGAGCTAAGCCATTCACCTTCATGGCCCGTTGAATCAAGAAAATTGAACCAAGATCAGTTGCAGATCCATTCATATGCGGCAAGTTTCATGCAGAAATTCAAATATATAGCCAAGATAAAAGATGAGGTTGTTGATCACAAACGCGTTGGGAGAAAAGATTCATGCATTGTTATGCATTTCATACATTACCATACATTTCATGCATTGAACAAAAAATAAAAATAAAGATAAAAAATAAAAAATAAGAAAATAAAAAATGCATACATGTCATATCATGCAACATGCATACATATCCCCGTGTTCTGGTATCATATAAAATAGCATGCATGCACCCTTGCATTTTAGCATCATCGATAGCAGCATATCCCTGCATTATAACATCACAAGTTAACAATATTCATACAAATAGCAACATATCACTGCATTCTAGCATCACAAGTTAGCAACATGCATACATGTAGCGGCATATCACTACATTCTAACATCACCGATAGCAACATTCATGCATCATATAACATCATTCAGTCTTGTCGTACATCTCTTTTCATCATTGTCCAAGCAACCCTTGTTTCACTAATGGCGCAAGTCTAAGTCAAGTTATTGTTGTGTGCTTCAGGGCTCGGGTTCTTAAACCTAGCGCAAGTAATTATTATGTGCTTCAGCGCTTGGGTTCTCACACCCAGTGCAAGTCATTTTCATATACTTCGGCGCTCGGGTCCTCAAACCCGGTGCAAGTCATTCTCATGTACTTTGGTGTTCAAGTTCTCAAACCCAGTGCAAGTTATTCTCATGTACTTTGGCGCAAGGGTCTTCAAACCCGGTGCAAGTCATTCTCATGTACTTTGGCGCTCAGGTTCTCAAACTTAGTGCAAGTAATTCTCATGTACTTTGGTGCTTGGGTTCTCACACCCAGTGCAAGTAATTCTCATGTGCTTCGGGGTTCGGGTTCTCAAACCCAGTGCAAGTCATTCTCGTGTACTTTGGCTCTTAGGTTCTCAAACCCAGTGAAAATTATTCTCATGTGCTTTGGCACTCGGGTTCTCACACCCAGTGCAAGTCATTCTCATGTGCTTCAGCGCTCGGGCTCTCAAACCCAATGCAAGTCATTTTCGTGTACTTTGGCGCTCCGATTCTCAAACCTAGTGCAAGTTATTATCATGTACTTCAGCGCTCGGGTCCTCAACCTGGTGCAAGTCATTCTTATGTACTTTGGCGCTCGGGTTCTCAAACCCAGTGCATGTTATTCTCATGTACTTCGGTAGTCGAGTTCTCAAATCCAGTGCAAGTTATTCTCATATACTTCGGCACTCGGGTCCTCAAACTGGTGCAAGTCATTCTCATGCACTTTGGCGCTCAGGTTCTCAAACCCAGTGCAAGTTATTCTCATGTACTTTGACGCTTGGGTTCTCAAACCTAGTGCAAATTATTCTCATGTACTTCGGTGCTCAGGTCCTAAAACTCGGAGTAAATCATTCTTATGTACTTTGGCGCTCAGGTCTCAAGCCCAACACAAGTTTTTCTTATGTATTTTGGCGCTCAGGTTCTCATACCCAGTGCAAGTTATTCTCATGTACTTTGGCGTTCGAGTCCTTAAATTCGGTGCAAGTCATTCTCATATACTTTAGCGCTCGGTTTCTCAAACCCAACGCAAGTTATTCTCATGTACTTTGGCGCTTGGGTCCTCAAACCCAGTGTAAATCATTCTCATGTACTTTGGCGCTCGGGTTCTCAAACCTAGTGCAAGTTAGTCTCATATACTTCGGCGCATAGTCCTCAAACCCGATGCAAGTCATTCTCATGTACTTTGGCCCTCCGGTTCTCAAACCCAGCGCAAGTTATTCTCACCTACTTCGGTGCTTGGGTTCTCAAATCCAGTGCAGGTCATTCTCATGTACTTTGGCGCTTGGGTTCTCAAACCAGTGCAAGTTAGTCTCATGTACTTTGGCACTTGGGTTCTCAAACCTAGTACAAGTTAGTCTTGTGTACTTTGGCGCTCAGGTTCTCAAACCGAGTGCAAGTTAGTCTCATATACTTTAGCACTCAGGTCCTTAAACCCAATGCAAGTTATTCTCACATACTTTGGCACTCGGGTTCTCAAACTCAGTGCAAGTCATCATCATATACTTTGGCATTTGGTTTCTCAAACATGATGTAAGTCATCCTCTTCAGTTTCTATTGATCTTTTCAAAAATATTTATTGGATTACCTTGTTCATTCAAGACTTCATCTTCTAGAGAATCACATTAAACATTCCTAGATTGCCTTGTTATCTGCGATTGATAGAAGTGAACACTACTTGATTGAAAAGCCCTAGGCAGTTGTGTGGCATGGCTAAAATATGTGTGTTTTATCTTTATATGCTTGTTGCCAAAGGTAACGTAGAAGAGCTCCTACTGTTACCTTGAAGCAACGAAGCCTATAAAGAGGGGCAGTTTCAGACACCCTATTTTTGTCCAAGTCAAATATAACCAAAGAATTATATAATAATAATAATAATAATAATAATAATTATTATTATTATTATTATTATTATTATTATTTTTAGTGTTTTTACTATCATTATTACTATTGTTATTATTATTATTATTATTATTATTATTTAAAATATTATTACTTTATTATTATTATTATTTAAAATATTATTACAATTATCATTGTTATTATTATTATTACCTTATTACTATTATTATTATTATTATCATTATTATTATTACATAAAAAGAAAAAAGAAAAAAAAACAGTGCAAAATAAAAAAAGAAGGGGTGGCAGAGGCTAGGGTTTCGACAATTTTTTTTTAATATAAAGGTAGGGAACACACACTGTAAAGGTTGGGTGCGGAGACCAAAAAAAAGAACAAAAAAAAAGACCTTCTTGTCTGCTCTCTCTCTCTCTCTCTCTCGCTGATTCTCTCTTCCTCAGTCTCTCCCGGGGTCTCCCTCTCTCACTCTCTGTTGTCTCCTCCTTCTCGTTTCTCTCCCTTTCCCTGACTCTCGATCTCTCTCTCAGATTCTCTCCCTCCCTCAGAACCACGACCCTATCTCCTTCTCCCCTTTCTTCTCTCACCCACTCTCTCCCTCTCTTTATCTCTCAATTACTCTCCCCTCTGCCTTCAGGTTGCAGCACAGAATCTGCAACACCAGCCGAGCTCCTCTGCCTCTCGGCCACACCTCCAGGTCCAGCGGCCTTCCACACAGCCCCAGCAAGCCACCAGCACCGGCAGCACCCCACGGCAACCCCCTGCGTTACAACAACCAACCTTGCTGCCGTTATCATCTCTCATTCTCACAGATCTGACCACCATTCTGGTATCATCAGCCTCACTGCCTCGCATACAGTCGCTGCTACATAGGTGTTCACTCCGGTCATCAACCTCTTCCAGCCGCGTTCGCCTTCTCCCCCCTCGTGAGTTCCCTGAAGTCATCTCCTCCAGCCCGGGCGACACCCACGGTAGCCACCTGCATACACACACACACACTGTACACAGACAGAGCACACGCACACACACATACCATACACATACAGACACACACACACACTTGTTCACACTGTGCATGCACAACACACGTGATTTTTTTATTTTCTTTTATTTTTTTTTCTTTCTTTTTTTATTATTATTATTACCATAAATACGAATTGATTTGTTTTCATTTTTGTAGGATTACTTTTTGTTTGTGGGGGCTCGTCTCAAGTTTTAAATTTTGAATTTTCTTGTCATATTTTATTGTATATATGTTAAATAAATAGTATTATGATTTGTTGAATATTTTTAAGTGTGCCATATTCATGTCATATGTTTAATATTTAAGATTTTTTTTTTTAGGACCATATTTAAGTGGTATGATTAATATTTAGGGTTTTGGTTGTGTTTATTTAAATAGGCCATATTCATTGTTGTGTGTAATAAGGGTTTCGGTTATTATAGCACTCGTTTTATGTTTAATATTTGTATATTCGGAGGTTGTGTATTAATTTTTGTGGCCATATTAAATAGGTACATATTAGTTTTAGCCTTAATTTGTTTCCCTAAGTTCATTATTTTCTTACCCTTTTCATTGGTTTCCATATTTTAATCCTAAGTTCGATTTGTTTCTTTAATTAATTGTTTACATATGTGTGTCTTGTGCATATCTTTAACAGTGTGTTAATATTAAGGTAAATGTAATATTATTAAAATATGTATATTATCTTTATTATTAGTTAACAATACTTATTATTATTACTGTTATTGTTATTTATTATTATTATTGTTATCATTATGGTATCTATTATTATTACTCTTAATATTATTACTATTATTACAATTTATTATTATTTTCACTAGTATCATTATTGTATTATTTGCTATTACTATTAATATTAATATTATTATTATTTTTTATTAATATTATCATCATCATTATTAATGTTATTATTGTATTTTTTTTCATTATTATTATTATTACTCTCATTATCATGATCATTACTATCATTATTATTATTGTATATTATTATTTATTTTTATGATTATTTTCAATTTTTTTTATCCTTGTGATTGCAATAAAAAGGGTACAAGCTTTTGAAGTTTCATGTACCTCAATTCTAAGGGAATATGTATCTATATATGTATATATATTACGTATATTTTTTTGTATAATTTGTTTATTTATTTATTTTTTATGTGTATTTGTAAATTCACGAAAGGAGTAACCTAAAAGATTTTTTAAATTTACTTAGGGATAATTTCATAATTAATTAGGTACCGTTCGTAAGATCAGACGCATAGGCGATGCTCGTATCTTCCCCTCGCATAACCGAACTCCTAATCCCGGCTTTGATAATGTAGACCAATTCTACCCTTAACTGGGTAGTAATTAAGTGTTCTAACAACACTAAAAGGTTAGTGGTGACTCCATTCATGTTTTTCCAGAAACATTAACCCACAATTTTTATTTCGCCACCCCGGTGCACACGTGCTCCAGGACGTCGCGACACCGTTAATAGCCCTCGTTCAAAACTCAAGAGTGCGACCTACACAGAATTGGTGCAACATGGTTCAGAACTCAGAAAGTTGTTCAAAACCATGTTCGCCCTCAACTCCTTAACTCTCGCCCTTTCCATCTTCTTTTGACCTCGTCACTTACCCCTTTCTCCCTCCATAATTCCCATCTAGCCATGATGTCCCCTCGTCTTGTCTTAAGGCATGATTTGTTTAGCGACCCATCCCATGATTCATCCTTTGACTCGTATCAAGCCTCATCCAAACCCACCGCCAACCGGCTACGGCTTTGGGTCCTACTATTATGGGGATCTTCAGCGAGGGGTCGATTGACTCCAAAGACATGGGACAGGGCTTCGAACGTGATAAGAGCTCCACGAGTATGGCTTCGGGAATGTTCGAGGTGGGGTTCATCCTTAAGGACAAGAGGTCCGAAATAGTCCTAGGAGGTGATAAGGGCACCATGGATGACCCTTAAGAATGCACAGCTACCTTTGATGCACTCTGTTGTGTTGCCTACTATTGAGCAGCCCCAATTCCTACCCAAGGGATTCAAGAGGTTAGGTTCCCTCGGTCATTGACGGTCTGCACATTCAACCCAACTTTGCCTTACGATCCCACCATGAGGCCTCATGAGCCCATGTCTAACCCACAACCACTGCCTTGCCCCTTTCAATCATACCGATCACTTCTTCCAGTTGACATACCTGACCAGCCGACACCACTCTTAGCTCTCCAGCCACACTGATTATGTCCTCCTCTCTCCCCTACTTGGCTTCAGTACTTGAGGGAAACTGTTGACTCTACGAGTCCAATCCGGTTTTGATAATGACAAATCACTTGGTATTTAATCTGTGCATTGAGTTTGTGAACATGACCCATATTAAGTATGCACAGAAAGATAACGAGTCATGGAAGCCATAAAGTAAAGCTAACATATCTTGGCAAGATTTATGGAACTCAAAGAGTACGAGAATCGAGATGCAAGTGGCAAAGTTCAAGAACATCTTTGGAAAAGGTATTCAGAACTCATGTACTTACATTTTCATATGAATTAATTTGAGGCTCAACATAACCTAAAATGCCTTTAGGATTCATGCATTTCATGTATATCATTAGACGACTTTTATGGACTTAGAAATACTTCTAAAATCATGAAAAATATGTTTTATAAAAGACCCAAGAAAAAAAGCAAAGCAGATTTTTAAATTAGAAAAGAAAAATTGAGAAAAGGGGACTTCGATAGCTTGAACTCAACCTCAGTCACCTGAAGAATTTCTTTAGGAGCCTGAAGATTAAGTTCAGTAGCCTAAAGAATTAATGGGAAACACAGGAAATTGGCCGAGGCACTTCGGTCACCTGACCTTGTGACCTCAGGCGTCTGAACCACTTTAGGAGCCTGACCCTCTCTTTAGGCGCTTGACCCTGCATTCCAAGTTAAGTTTTCAAAGGGTCAAGGAACTTCGGTGGCCTAGGCATTCACCCTCAAGCACCTAAACCTGCGGGAAACTTAAAATTTTGATTTTTATTAAACGAACTCGCCAGCTATTTCTTTGATCCAACGGTTGAGATCAATCCTAAGGGTAAGACACTATATATACTGAATATCTAAACCCTAGAATGAAGCTAAGAGACACAAGAAAGAAAAGAACACATCTTATTGAAAGATTATTTGAAAACTTGCTCCTATTGCTATGCGATTGCCTACACTTCAATTTCTAATCATCAAACTTAGGCACATCAACTCAGAATCTTGAAGGGAACTTGTTTACTCATATGGATTTTCATTCTAGTATTCAGGTTTGATCATTCAAGTTATTATTTTCAAGAACTTCTCATCTCATTACTTGTTATTGAACATCATTAGAAAAGTTTGATCTTGAGTGTGCACATACATATAAAATATGTTTTTGAAAAGATCATTGCTTGAGAAAGGTGTTTAGCTTTTGGTTGATTGGTTTTTGATTCTAGAGTATATATAGTGTTCATAGAGCTTATTATTGAAAAATCTATTTTTGATTAAGTATTAAAAGGTTGATCTTGGATGTGCATATACATATACATATTTATTTTTTAAACAAGATCATTACTTGATTAAGATTGTGTGATTGATTGAATTGTTTGATTCAAGTGTGTATTAAGTTAAAAGATTCATATTTTAGATATATTAAAACACTTGAATATATATCCTTGGTATTCATAAATATTTATCTTATTGAAGGATATTTTGTTTGGAAAACCTTATACTCAGTATTTTGATCTTTGAATTACATATCGTATATATTTACATATTTCAAAGATCGGGTTGTGATTAAATATTTGATAAAAAGCTTTTTGATATAGATTGATAAAACATTCAAGATAAAGCTTTTAACAAGTTCACATTAGACATATTTTTGCATCTTTACAAAGTGAACTAGAAACCTAATATACTCCAAAACATTTCAAATATTTCTTTACTTGGGAGTTTTTGATAAAGAAGGTTTTGTGTGTTGAAGCATATCATATATAAAACAATTGTATCGTTTTCATACATTCTGGGCTTCAAGTTTATATCATATGTTAATGTATTAAAATTTTGAACTGTACTCACAAGCTTTTTTTGGAAGCAATTTTTGAGTGTTTCATATTTTTATTGTATACACGGTTTGGTGTGTGAATCGGGGTTTGAGGAGAGAGTTGTATCTCTTGTAAGCAGCGAAGTAGGAGGGAGTTGTGCCTCTTGTAAGCAGCGGATTGTAAGGGAAGCTCCGTCCCAATTTAAGAAGCAGAGATTTAGTGAAATCCTTGAGTGGTTGCTCAAGGCGAGGACGTAGGCCAAGTCGGTTGAACCTCGTAAAAATTGTGTTTGTCTTCTCTCTTCCATTTTACTCTTTACTTTTAGCACTGCATTTAAATTGTTTATATTACATGTATAGGTTAGATAGCATTGTACATAAGTAATTGAGTAACAAGAATCCATTGGTAAATATATAAGAAGGGTTTAAGTGATAAATAAGTGGCAAATAATTTTTAAATGCCCAATTCACCCACCCTCTTGGGATTACACCTGATTCAACAATTGATATCAGAGCAGGTTTTACATAGACTTGATAGTTAATTTGTAAAATGATTACATGACACACATTGGTGTAACTCCATTCGGTGAGGGACACTCATCCACTAAACCACCCATTTTCTGTAGTGTAAATTACACCAATTGGAAACGTAGGATGAGCATATATCTACTGAACGTAGATTGGAAGGTTTGGAAAATAGTGATTAAGGGAAATCACATTCCCGTGAAAGTAATAGATAAAATTAATGTACCTAAAACTGAAGATGAATATATTGAAGAAGATTAGAAGTCAGTACAAATCAATGCCACTGCCATGAACTTACTTTTCTGTGCATTAGATGTCAATGAATTTAATAGGGTAATGGTATGTAACTCTGCTAAAGAAATTTGGGAAAAGTTAGAAGTTACATATGAAGGCACTAAGTAAGTCAAGGATAGTAGGATAGATATGCTCACTAGTAAATATGAAGCGTTTAAAATTATGACTGATGAATCCATACAATCCATGTACACTAAATTCACACACATCATTAACTCTTTCAATACTCTTGGAAAAACTTACCCTACTTATGAGTTGATCAGGAAAATACCCAAGGGATTACCTCCAGTGTGAGAAGCGAAAGCTACGACAATAGCAGAAAGGAGAAATCTCAAGGATATGTTGGTGGACGAACTCATTGGATTGCTCATCACCTATGAGCTGGCAATAAACGAGAGGAAAAATGAGAAAAACAAAACAAAGAAGGTCACTATACTTAAGGCATCATCGAGCTATTCAAGTGAAGGAAGTGATTCCAAAACGGATGATGACGTGGCCTTGCTAAAAAAGAAGTTCGGGAAGATCTTGAAGAAGAAAAAGAAGTTCAACAGAAAATTTTGAAACTCTAAATCGGAAAGAGAAGAGCAAAGCATGAAGAAAAAGAAGAAGGATCCACCAACATGCTACAATTGTCGAGAAGTTGGACACATCAAACTTGAGTGCCCCAAGCTCATGAAAGCCTCAAAGAAAAAGAAGAAGGCGCTAAAATTCGGATGGGATACACACAGCATTAGCGGTTCAGAATCTGAATCCAGTGACGATGAAGTTGCCAATCTGTGTCTAATGGCACATGATGACCTTGAGGTACAATCATCATTTTCATCATCTTCATATTATTCTAGTGATTTTGTAAATGAAAATGAAATGATTTCATATGATGAACTGAAACAAGAATACCTGTACAATATTAAAAAGCTTGAGAAGAAAACAAAGAAAATTTTCGAGTTGAGAAGTAAAGTCAAAGAACTTTCAAGCTTACTTGAACGTCAAAATCAATCTCATGCATCTTTCATAAGAAATAAAGACTTGCAAATTGAGGAGTTAGAAAAGGATTTGAAAGAAAAATCTAAAATTATTTGTAATTTTACTGAAGGACAAAAAAAATTTTAAAAGCTCCAAGGATCTCAAAGAAATTCTCTAGAAAAGGAAGGGCTTGGCTTTAATGGAAAGGAAAATCTAAAGAATAAACATCTTTATATGGGTTATTTTAAAAAATATTCAAAGTCATATGCTCCAACTAAGAATTATTATAGAAATACTACTTGCTTTAAATGTAGAAGGTTAGGTCACATACAATTCGAATATCCTTTAAAAAATAAAAATGTAAAAATTAAGAAAGTATGGAAGGCTAAAGGTCAATCTAGCACTAACCCCCTGGACCCAAGACAATCTGGGTACCAAAGCTAGTTGTTTGATTATGTCTTGCAGATTTGCTTAAGATCAGCATCCTCAAAGGAAAAATGGTATATGGATAGCGGATGCTCACGTCACATGACCGGGGATAAAGCAAAGTTCACATCCATCATACCCAAGGATGAAGGGTTTGTTACTTTTGAAGATAATGCTAAGGAAAGGATCACAGATGTAGGTAAAGATGGTAATAATTCTTCATTAATTATTGATGATGTTTTACTGGTGGAAGGTTTAAAGTGTAATTTGCTAAGTATAAGCCAACTATGTGATAAAGGCTACAAAGTATCATTCGAACATGACAAGTGCATAGTTGAATACAAAACTGATAATAAGATACTATTCACTGTTAAATGTCATGAAAATGTATATACCACAAGCTTTGATAACTTCATCTCATAGAGTGTGACATGCTTCTCTGCTATGAATGAACTTAACTGAATTTGGCATAGGAGACTAGGACACACAAACATGGATTTAATCTCAAAACTAGTTAAGAAAGAATTAGTTAAGAGACTACCTAAAGACTAAAGAAAGAATTAGTTAAGGGACTACCTAAGACTAAACTTGTGAAAGATAAAAATATGTGATGCATGCCAACTAGGAAAACAAGTAAGAACAAGCTTTAAGAAGAAGAAAGAAATCTCCACTACTAGGCCACTCCAAATGCTTCACTTAAACTTATTTGGACCAAACCCAATTCAGAGTTTGGGAGGAAAATCATACGCCTTTGTCTTAGTTGATGATTTTTCAAGATACATATGGGTACTATTCTTAGGTCACAAAGATGAAGGATGTGAACAATTTATAAACCCATGCAAGAAAATCCAAAATAAAAAGGGATATACAATTACTAAAATTCGAAGTGATAGGGGTAGAGAATTTAAAAATCAAGGCATGGAAGACTATTGTAATTCATTAGGAATTGCCCATAATTTTTCAGCTCCTAGAACACCGCAACAGAATGGTGTAGTTGAAAGGAAGAATAGATCTATACAAGAAATGGCCAGAACTATGCTTAACGAACATAAATTACCTAAGTACTTCTGGGCTGAGGCAGTGAATACCACCTGTTATGTGCTAAATAGAGTTCTGATTAGAGCATCACTTAATAAGACTCCTTATGAATTATGGAATGACCATAGACCAAACATATCATATTTTTTGTTTTTGGCTTTAAGTGTTTTGTGCTAAGAGACAATGAGCATTTAGGAAAATTCGATGTGAAATCTGATGAAGGTATCTTCTTAGGGTATGTCTTAGATAGTAAAGCCTATTGAGTATATAACAAACGAACATTGACAGTCATAGAATCTATTCATGTAGTGTTTGATGAGTCAAATCCCTTCTCCAAAAGAACCGATGAAGATGAAATTGAATTAAACAAGGAATTTGATGAACTATCAATTGAGAATGATTTAGAAAAGAAAAATGAACTTAAAGAACCATCAATTGAAACTGATCAAACTGAAAATGAGGTTAATAAACCACCTAGAGAATGGAAATATATAAAGAATCATTCCATTGATCAAATAATAGGTGAACCATTACATGGAGTAGCCACTCACTCCTCTCTTAGGAACATTGTTAGTCATTTTGCATTTCTATCTCAAGAAGAACCTAAGAATGTGAGTGAAGCTATAGAGGATGAATCTTGGCCGCTGTCCATGCAAGAAGAATTAAATCAATTTGAGAGAAACAAAGTATGGACATTAGTTCCCAGACCTGAGGATAAGTCAATCATAAGGACCAAATGGATATATAAGAATAAGAAAGATGAACATGGAATAGTTGTGAGAAATAAGGCTAGATTAGTAGCTTAGGGATATAATCAAGAAGAAGGTATAGATTTTGAAGAAACATTTGCACTTGTAGCTAGGATGGAAGCCATACAAATGCTTTTAGAATATGCAGCTTTTAAGGATTTAAAGTTATATCAATTGGATGTCAAAAGCGCATTTTTAAATGGCTATATAAATGAATAAGTGTATGTGGAACAACCCCCAAGTTTTGAAAACCATAAAAATCCTGATCATGTTTATAGATTGACAAAAGCCTTGTACGGTTTAAAGCAAGCTCCTAGAGCTTGGTATGAAAGGCTAAGCGGTTTTCTATTAGAAAATAAATTTATAAGAGGAAAGATAGATACAACCCTGCTCATAAAGTCTAAGAAAGATGATATTCTCCTAGTGCAAGTATATGTAGGTGATATCATATTTGGTGCTACAAATAAAGAATTGTGTAATGAATTTTCCAATACCATGCAAAATGAATTTGAGATGGGCATAATGGGTGAACTAAATTTCTTCCTAGGACTTCAAATCAAACAAGAAAATCATGGAATATTCATAAATCAATCAAAGTATATTAGAGACTTACTCAAAAAGTTTAATATGGAAGATGGAAAAATATTAGGTACACCTACGAGCGCTTCATTGAAATTAGACAAAGATTAACAAGGTATACTAGTAGATGTCAAGCTATATCGTGGAATGATAGGTAACTTGTTATACCTGACTGCCAGTAGACCTAATATAATGTTTAGCGTATGTTTGTGTGCAAGATTTCAGTCTGCACCAAAAGAGTCTCATTTGCTAGCTGTTAAATGGATACTTAGAAATCTGATAGGAACCGTAGACATTGAATTATGATATCCTAAGTAGACATCCTTTGAGATTATTAGTTATTTAAATGTTGATTTTTTGGGTAGCAAAGTAGATAGGAAGAACACTAGTGGTACTTGTAATTTCTTACGACATTCCTTGGTCTCTTGGTTTTCCAAGAAACAAAATTCAGTTGCTCTCTCCACAGCTGAGGCTAAATACATAGCAGTAGGTAGTTGTTGTGCTCAAACACTTTAAATGAAGCAACAACTAAAGGATTTTGGATTAAGTTATAAAACAATCCCAATTAGATGAGATAATACTAGTGCAATAAATATTTCAAAGAATCCCATATCACATTCACGAACTAAGCACATAGAAATACGACATCACTTTCTTCGTGACCATGTGCAAAAAGGGGATGTAACACTAAAGTTTGTATGCACAGATGAACAATGGGCAAATATATTCATGAAACCACTTGCGGAAGATAGGTTTATCCAAATTAGGCGTGAATTAGGTCTTATGCATAGTCAAGAGTGTTGATTAACGTGTAATCCCAAGAGGGGGGGGTGAATTGGGTATTTTAAAAAATTCTTTGAAACCTATTTACCAATCAATCCCTATATCTAAGTTTAACTAGTCACTTATCAAGTTGGTGTGAAATTATTCAACATCCACAAGTAAGCTAGAAATTGAAATACGATGCAGAAAATAAAAAAGATAAGGGAAGAGAGAATCCAACCACGATTTTACGAGGTTTAGCCTACTTGGCCTACGTCCTCGCCTTGAGCAACCACTCAAGGATTCACTAACCTTGCTCCTTAAAGTGGGACGGAGCTTCCCTTACAATCTGCTACTTACAAGAGGCACAACTTCCTCCTACTCTGTTGCTTACAAGAGATACAGCTCTCTCCTCTCACACCGGTTCACACACTGAACCGTGAATACAATAGAATCTGGAAAATATACTCAAAAACAATGCTTCTAACAAAAGCTGGTGAGTACAATTCAAATTCCTAAAACATTGACATATGATATAACTTGAAGCTCGTGAATGAATGAAAACGATAAAATCCTTTTATGTATGATATGCCTCAACACACAAATCCCTTTTTAACCAAAACTTTCAAGTAAAGATAAATTCAAAACGTTTTGGAATAATCTAGGGTTCTTGGTTCACTTTGCAAAAATGCACACTTATATAATTGAAGTGAACTTGTTGGCAAAAACTTTGTCTTGAATATACACTCAATCAAAATCACAAAGTTTTATTTCAAGTACTTAACCACAAAACTAAGTATATTAATTTGCAAAAAAATATCCCTCAATTAATATTATAGTTATAAGTGTCAAGGATATTAAATCAAGTTCTAATGTATCTAAAGATAGATCCTTTTAGAAACCACACACTTGAATCAAACCTTTCAATGAGTCACACACCATAGAACAAATAATGATCTTGTTTAAAATAGCTTGGTATATATAAAGATACTTTCAAGATCACTCTTTTAATCAAACTAGGTTTTTCAATAAGAAGCCCTTTGAGAAAATATATGTATATTTATATGCTCTTGAACCAAAATTTAATCTACCAAGTTAGATAAACTTTCTCAAGTAATGATCTCTTATAAAAATAATTTTTGTACGAAAGGCACACTTAAGATTAATACTTTTCAATACTAGTCAAGAACAAACAATGAGATGATATGTAAAAATCACAAGACTAATAACTTGAAAGATCAAACCTCAATACTAGATTGAAGTACAATTGACTAAACAAATTCCCTTTGAAAATCTGAATTGATTTGCCCAAGCTTGAAGATATGAGATTGATGTATAGGCAAACGAATAGCACTAAGAGTAGATAATCAACAAACTTGCAACAAGGTGTGTTTTTCTCTTTCTTGTGTGTCTCCCTCTTGTTATAGGGTTTAGATATTCATAATATATAGTATATTACCCTTAGGATTGATCTCAGCCATTGGATCAATAAGATACCTCGCGTGTCTTTTTAATAAAGAACTAATTTTTAGGCTTTCCCGCGAGTTCAGGCAACCGAACTCGACTTCAGGCGCCTAAGGTTCCAATGTCAGGCGACCGAAGTACCTCTGCTAGGTTCTGTCTTTTCCATTTAATTCTTCAGGCTACTGAACTTAATCTTCAGGCTACCAAAGAAATTCTTTCGGCACCTGAGGATAACTTCAGGCTACCGAAGTCCCCCCTTTCACACATATTCATTTCCAGTTTAAAATTCTACTTTAATTCTTTGCTTGGGTCTTTTATACAACAAGTTTTGCCTGATTTTAAACACATTTCTAAGCCCATGTAAATACTCTAATGATGTACATGAAATGCATGAATCCTCAAATCATTCTAAGTTGTATTGAGCCTCAAGATAAATCATACGAAAATGTAGGTACATGAGTTCTAAATACCCATTCCCAAGACATTCTTGAACTTTGCCGCTTGCATCTTGATTCTCATACTCTTTGAGTTCCATGGTACTTTCTAATATGTATCAGCTTTACTTTATGGCATCCATGACCCGTTATCTTTCTGTGCATGCTTAGTGTAAGTCCTGTTCACAAACTCAATGCACAGATCAAATATCAAGTGATTTGTCATTATCAAAAACCGGATTGGACTCATAGAGTCAACAGAGAGGTTGCTTAGAATTATGTTAGATGATATAATTCAGGGGGAGCAACGTCACTTATGATATAATTACTGGGTATTGCATTAATCAACAATTGGACACGTTTTAAACCTTAAGATTTCTAAGGGGAGAAGAACATAAAGGTATGTCTACTCATGTTTTATTATTTTACACCTTTTTGTTGATGTCAAAAGGGGGAGAAAATTGGGAGCAAAAATAATAGAATGGAAGCAAAAATTGTTGGTAGAACTAATTGTGCAAAAAAAAAATAAAAAAAAATAGTATAATAACAAAAATTATTAAAACATCATGAACATATTGTCATTCATTGAATATTTGATGCATTAATTAAGGGGGAGCCTTGCTTGGCATAACCCATTATATATATTTTTCCTAGTGCATTTGTCCTCATCAAAAAGGGGGAGATTGTTGACTCTACGAGTCCAATCCGATTTTGATAATGACAAATCACTTGGTATTTGATCTGTGCATTGAGTTTGTGAACATGACCCATATTAAGCATGCATGGAAAGATAACGAGTCCTGCAGCCATAAAGTAAAACTAACATATCTCGGCAAGATCCATGGAACTCAAAGAGTACGAGAATCAAGATGCAAGCGGCAAAGTTCAAGAACATCTTGGGAATGGGTATTTAGAACTCATTTACTTACATTTTCATATGATTTAACTTGAGGCTCAACATAACCTAGAATGCCTTTAGGATTCATGCATTTCATGTATATCATTAGGGGACTTTCATGGACTTAGACTTAAAATTTTGATTTTTATTAAACGAACTCGCGAGCTATTTCTTTGATCCAACGGTTGAGGTCAATCCTAAGGGTAAGATACTATATATACTAAATATCTAAACCCTAGAACGAGGCTAAGAAACACAAGAAAGAAAAGAACACATCTTATTGAAAGATTATTGGAAAACTTGCTTCTATTGCTATACGATCGCCTAAACTTCAATTTCTAATCATCAAACTTGGGCACATCAACTCAGAATCTTGAAGGGGACTTGTTTATTCATCTGGATTTTCATTCTAGTATTGAGGTTTGATCATTCAAGTTATTATTTTCAAGAACTTCTCATCTCATTACTTGTTATTGAACATCATTAGAAAAGTTTGATCTTAAGTGTGCACATACATATAAAAATTGGTTTTGAAAAGATCATTACTTGAGAAAGGTGTTTAGCTTTTGGTTGATTGGTTTTTGATTCTAGAGTATATATATAGTGTTCATAGAGCTTATTATTGAAAAATCTATTTTTGATTTATTAAAAGGTTGATCTTGGATGTGCATATACATATACATATTTATTTTTTAAACAAGATCATTACTTGATTAAGATTGTGTGATTGATTGAATGGTTTGATTTAAGTGTGTATTAAGTTAAAAGATTCATATTTTAGATATATTAAAACACTTGAATATATATCCTTGGTATTCATAAATATTTATCTTATTGAAGGATATTTTGTTTGGAAAACCTTATAGTCAGTATTTTGATCTTTGAATTGCATACTGTATATATTTACATATTACAAAGATCGGGTTGTGATTAAATATTTGATAAAAAGTTTTTTGATATAGATTGATAAAACATTCAAGATAAAGCTTTTAACAAGTTCACATTAGACATATTTGTACATCTTTACAAAGTGAACTAGAACCCTAATATACTCAAAAGCATTTCAAATATTTCTTTACTTGGGAGTTTTTGATAAAGAAGGTTTTGTGTGTTGAAGCATATCATACATAAAACGATTGTATCATTTTCATATATTTTGAGCTTCAAGTTTATATCATATGTTAATGTACTAAGACTTTGAATTGTACTCACAAGCTTTTTGTTGGAAGCAATTTTTGAGTGTTTCGGATTTTTATTGTATACACGGTTCGGTGTGTGAACTGGGGTTTGAGGAGAGAGTTGTGTCTCTTATAAGCGGTGGAGTAGAAGGGAGTTGTGCCTTTTGTAAGCAGCAGATTATTAGGGAAGCTCCATCCCAATTTAAGGAGTAGGGATTTAGTGAAATCCTTGAGTGGTTGCTTAAGGTGAGGACGTAGGCCAAGTCGGCTGAACCTCGTTAAAATAGTGTTTATCTTCTCTATTCCATTTTACTCTTTACTTTCAGCACTACATATAAATTGTTTAGATTGCATGTATAGGTTGGATAGCATTACACATAAGTAATTGAGTAACAAGAATTCATTGGTAAATATATAAGAAGGGTTTAAGTTGTAAATAAGTGGCAAAATTTTTTTAAATACCCATTTCACCCCCCCCCTCTTGGGATTACACTTTATTCAATAGAAACAGTGCCTACCCATGACGCTACATTGGCCGTACCACTGATATTTTCCTTAAATTTGAACTCTAATTCCACCTCTAATTAAAATCAGCTTGGTTTTCGTTACGATCATGTTGCTCACTTGTGTGTTTTGTACCGTGCTTCTAGGACACATGTGTTGACTTTTTGAGTCATATCTCGTTTTGATTATGACAAATATAAAGCATCTTAAATGTGCATTGAGTTTGTGAGTAAAATTATCACTTTGCATGCATGGATGGTACAGATAAAATAAAAGGTATGAAGAGCTAAAATCCAACATCACTTGGCATATGGCATGGAAAAACAAAGTGCAAAAGGAATGGAGACAAAAATTTTTGATTGTAATTGCATTTTATTTTATTTGGGTCTGTAATAATCATATGGTCTATACTATTTGCATCTGATGCATGGTAACGATTGAATGGTCAAATAGGACAAAAATGTTATAAATTATTCACACATGGTTGAATAAGTTCAAGGACAAAAATAGGACAAAAATGTGCACCTTGAAAGGGCCCTGGTCGACCAAACCTATTTAGTTCAATTGCCTCGGCCGACCAAATTTATGTATTAAATATTTTAAAAATGGGTTCGAGCTACCATTCTATTGACTACACATCTTCCTCAGGCGCCCGATCAAAAATCCTTGACTGACACAACTTCCTCGCTAGACCGGCCCTCAAAGTTTAAACTTGACCGGGCAACTAAGCTTGACATTTTGGGTAACTGAACATTAGGCCAGGCAAATAAACCCACGAAAGATTGGAAAATAGCATTGGCTTGGCCAACCGACACTTCCCAAGGCAAATCAAACCCTCAACATCTTTCAAATTCACTGTGTCAATTCAAGCGACCGACCTATAGCTTTGGGCAACCGAACCTCTCAGGTTTGTCATTTTTTATTGTGTTAAACACGGATTAATTTTAATTAAACTTTTCCAAAATGACCACCGTGTCCCCAATGGTAGTATTTTTTAGGGTTTCTATATATATATATCCCTTCATTTGTCCTGATTAGTGAGGGATTGGCATTTTGATTAGCATATTTTCTCTAAAAATCCTTTTTGTGCTAAAGCTCTCACACTCCCACATTTTCATAAGCTTATTGTTAAAACTGTTTCTTATACTCTATTGATTGCATATTTTAGAAAGAGCGCATTTGTATTATTCATCTTCATTTGCAAAATAATTGCAACTTGAGGTTTGAATAAACACTCAAATCTTATGGGCATTTATACATCCTATTTAAAGCTAACTGCTCTCATATACTTGCATTGTTTGAGATTGATTCTTGAGAGTTAGCTATGGTTTTTACCATTGTATTTTATTCATAAATATTATTTGGGAGAAACTCTCCAGTGTTTGTGAATCTTGGCATCCATATTGCAAGAATCAAAAGCTTGCATTGTGTTCTTGATAAAAATATCTTTTGCAAGCTTAAACTCTAATATCTATTGTGCTTGATATTTGATAAAATATTTTTTGATATTTGCTTAGGTTTTTTAAAGTACCTTTGATTATTTATTATTTAATATACTATATTAAATCAAAGGTCTCTCTCTCTCTCTCTCTCTCTCTCTCTCTCTCTCTCTCTCTCTCTCTCTCTCTCTCTCTCTCTCTCACACACACACACACACACACACACACACACACAAATTCTTGAGAGTTGACATATAACTTAACAAATCTCACTTGAGCATAAATTCTTATCATTTGCGAGTGCATTGTGCTTATTGGTTTTATTGTGGTACATATCTACTTTTTGAGAAGCATTTCTTTGTAAAAAATTTATTGAATATTGTTGTATTCTCGACGTGTGGTCGTAAGAGAACTACATAGGCCTGTAACGTGCACCTAATTTCTTAGACCCGGTTAAGAAAGCACCTGATGGTTTAGAACCGGTTAGGAAACTAGGTACACCTTTCTAATGTGTGGTTGTAAAATTTGGAGCCAGTCCTATGAATTTGACCTGGGGTTTCCCTTGCCCAGTAAAGAAAGGGTGTTGTAAACGGTGTCATTCTACCTGTGAAGTGAGCTTTGGTGGAATCCTATTGCTTGTGAGCTTGGGGCAGGGACGTAGGTAGTATTGGCCGAACCTCGATAACATATATTGTGTATGCTTTTAATTTCTTACACTATATATTCTTGCACATGTATGTTATATTTGATATATTGTGAGTGCTGCACATGATTTAATTTCTACATGTTATATTTATCTGCGTAATTGGTATATACTTAGAAAGACCCTACGTTGTGTATTACTGCTGCTAGTTTAGTTGAACCTAAGAAGAAATTTTTAATATCCAACTCCCCCCCCCCCCTAGGCGGTTGGGAGTACACCAATTCCAACAATTGATATCAGAGCCTCATTGTACTAGACTCAAATGTTTTTGCAAAAAAGGTTGCAATGGCTGATATTGGTGTATCCCCATTCGGTGAGGGACAGTCACTTACTAGGCCTCCTCTATTTTGTGGTGTCAATTACACCCATTGGAAAATTAGAATGAGTGTATTTGTAAAATCAATAGACTGGAGGGCCTGACAAGTGATTGTTAAAGGAATTTGTATGCCAACTAACGAAAATGATATAAAGTTTTTGCATGCAAATTTAAATGCGATGGACATGCTATATTGCGCTTTAGTATCTAACATTTTTGTTAAGATTATGGCATATAAAGTGCAAAAGATATATGGGATGAGCTGGAAAGGAAATATGGAAAGATCTAGGAAAAAGAGACCACCACTTCGGAAGTCTCAAGCTCAAATGAATTGGGAGTGATAAATCCTGGGGTAATAACATTAACAGAAGTAGAGGTATATGATTCTAACACTAACTTAATTGATGATTCTTATATCAATTGCTATACATCATATATTGAATAATTTGTTGAATCCTGTGATAATACTATTAATGAAGCATGCATCGATTCATATGACTGTTATCGTGATAAATTTTATATTGAATCGTGTGAAAAATGTATTGATGGAACCATGCTTTTGAATGAAAAACTAGAAAATGTTTTATGTAAAATTCATAAGCTTCTAGATAGGAAATAGTGTTGAAAATGAAAATAAAAGATTGGCAAAATAACTAAAAGATTTAAAGAACTATCATGCTTTTAAAACTCATATTCTTTTTGCATGCCTCATCTAGAGTAATTAAGCATAATCTTTCACGTACATATAAAACTTGCTATTTTGTTAAAGAAAAGAGCACATTAGATACATCTTCTCATTTAGAGATGCCAGAGGCATAGACAAAGAAATGATGTGGGTGATCATGAAGGCAAATCCTGTAGGACAAGAGGAAGGATGGGCTCTAATAGGAATTATATAATTATTTAATTCTTCCTTAGATCGTAAGTTTAGTTGGGGTTGTGTTGACTAAAAGGCTTAGGAAGTGGTTCCAACTTAAAATGTAAAAACATTGTATATGCATCAACTATACACATTTTTTATAGTACTAAGAACCATAGAGAAACATGCTTCAAGTTAAAATTCACTTCCAAATGGACATGGCATCTTTGCTAGGCAATTATTTCTAAATGCTTGACCGATCCTTAAATATGAATATTCCATTGCACAAGACTGAGCTTTAGGGATCCATCCTATATCATTTTTCCCTAAACTCATTTTTAAATAAAAAAGCCTAAACCAAATATTAGTCATCACTCTTGGATTAAGCACTAATAATCACAAATTCTTAATTCATCAAGTGCTTATTAAAGGTCATCCTCCTAGTAATCAAAATTAGAGGCATCTGTTAAGGGATTCAAGTTTTTACTGATGAATCAAAATATTACCTTTGAGTTTAAAATATAAATCCTCTAATCTTGGTTCACCTTCTCCTCCATAGTAAATCTTTACCATTCCACGATCACATTTGGTAAAGATTTTACATATTCATTGGATTGTATCCTTGCTCTAAATTGTGATTATATTTAAATGATACCCCCTTGTAATGGCCAACTCAAAAAGTCCAAAGAGTAGTATTTAAGAAATTCATGTACACCTAACTGCTCTTTTTCTAAATAGTTAGGACATACCTTCCACCTTGCTTATACTGAAAAATGTCTTGCTTCTACTAAATACTCTTTTGAACATAATGGAATTTTTTTCTCTCTAAGAGTATTCATTCATATTCCCTTCACAAGCTTTCAAACTTTAAGTCAAATCTTTTAGAGCTTCAAATGATGTTGAATGGCTAAGGTTGTTGCACTAGGTTTCAAATATAGATGATGGAATAAAATTTGAAGGAGACCTAGGCACATGTAATTAAAATTCAAAGCCATTCAAACTTAAGCCTCTCACGAGTTCAAATACATGTGAAAAGAGGCTAAATAGGCTTAGTTCATCTAAAAGAATATTCATTGTGACTTTTGGTCCTCTAAGCCTAAAGAATTCCAAGTCAAGTTTGAATCATTGAAAATATTAAATCACTTGGCCAAGAAGATGAAATAAAATTAAAGCATAAGATGATAGTAGTGCATAACTCAGGGGGAGCATTTCCATTTCATGGCTATATACTTTGAATGCTCTCACGATATTTATATCCACATGCCCTTATGAAAACTGAATTGCAAGTTACTATCCATAACATACTGATTGGTTAAATATCCTTGATGGATAGCTTATTTTTTATATGAACTATTGATTACTACTGGATTGTATGCTTGTATTGAACTTCTTCTGCATGGCAGATGCAGTGATGTGAATTGCATGCTAGTAGTGAATTTTAGGTTGTTCCATGCTTGAAATGAACTATTTGCTAAAACAACCAGATATCAGGTATAGGTTTATTGGAAAATGTCCAATTTACAGACGACATGTTGCCAAATTTTCGTAAAATTTTCCCAAAATAAAACCTTATATAAAGATGATTATGATAAAATGAATGTTAAAATATTTTTGAAAGGATGAGCGAAAGTTAAATGAATATTAAATTTCATCCTTACATAATCATTGCATATTCAAGAGAGCTAAGCTCCATCCTTAGAGAAAGTGCATAAAAGACTTATATCCATCACATATTTTTAACTTTTTGAATATTGAGGCTCTTCTTGAAACCCGAAAATCATATCGAGGTCTTAAAGCTATATGACTAAATATGGATTGCTCTTAGGATTATGAACATTAAATCATGCCTTAATATATCCTTACTGATGCATTTGTAGTCCATAATGAGGCTATACTGGCTGCTTGTTTAAAATAAATTAATTAAGATCTAGTGTAGTTGTTCTAAAATGTTAGCTTAATAAGGCTTTCACCTCTTGTTTTGATGGTAACAAACGAAGGAAAGCTTTGATGTCATCGTATGTTCAAGTAATGATGTTTTCAGGCAACACTAGAAAGCCAAAACCAACCAAGCTTCGAAAGATCACCAACAAGCTTGAAAGTACGTGATGTGTCATGAAGTGATCAAAAAGGGAAGGTTAAAGACATCTAAAAATGAAATGAACTCAAAGCTGCAAGATGACCATGAAGTTTTCAAAGAACAAGAAATGTTTAATTTGTTAGGAAATCTTCATGCAAATACTTCAAAGGTAAAAATATCATTATGAATGAAATGAAACTCATTAGGGGATATAAATGGACTTAGAGACTTTATTTTAAAACCTCGAATTTTTTTTTTTCAAAAGTAAGAAAACAAGGAAACCAAATATCTTTAAAAAAGAAAGAAGGAAACTAAATTTTTACAGTCTAGGCGACCGAGGATGTTTGCTGAAGAAAATTAAAAGTAGTGTGTCTTCAGGCATTTGACCTTGTAACTTTAGGCTCCTGAACTCACTTCAGGAGAACGAGGTTGCACTTCAGGCAACCAAAGTACAGCAACAGGCATATTTTTTAAACTTCTAATTTTCAAATCTAGTTGACTTGTGCCCCAAACTTTTTAGAAACTTGGAGGGCACTCCAAGTAAACTTGGGCTGCATGAATATGAATGTTTTTCAAGTCTATAAATACGTGTTTTATGATCTTCACATATACACCAAACATTGAATATACATTCAAGATCTCTTTCACCCAAAGCTTCTAGCTATCTATTTTAAAGCTCTGAATTGCTGTGAACTTTTTAAGAAATCTCAGAGCTTTTACATCTTCTCTGAAGTATCTGATTTAAGAAGTAAACCAGTGATATTTACATTGAGCTTCTTACTTCATTCTTTTGACATTTTTAATTTTAAGTATATTAGTTTCTAAAGTGTACTAATCAGCTCTTTGTGTGGGCATTATTTGTACACATCTATTTAATTTATTTCTTGTAGATTGATAATTCCAAGGATTGTTTGGACCATTGGCTAAGCAAGGGGATATTGCTTAGAGAGGTGGCCTCTAGCCTAGTTAAGGAGTGACCGAACGAGGGTACATTGTTTGGAGAGGCGGGCTCTAGCCTATTGAACGAGTGTGTAAAGGTTTGTTCCGCCCAACAAAGGAACAGGTTTAGTGAATCTTTTGGTGGTTTGCCAAAGGCGAGGACGTAGGCTGGGTATAAGCCGAACCTCGTAAAAATCCCCGTCTCACTCTCTCTTTCCCTTATTCTTTATATTCAGCATATTTAAATTGCATGGATGGTTTAATTGATAATCATATATGCTACGTAATATAGAAATCAAGTAAACTTGAAGTCTAATTTTGATTTGGGTTATGGAAAAAGAAAGGGAGTACGTTGGATATACCACATCTTGCAGAAACCATACGGGAGTACGTTACTTGGTTAACAACCCAAGGATAAATTAAGTGAGAGTTTAGTTGAGTTTTGAATATTGAGAAGAGTGTAGACATTGTGTTGATTGGGTGTTATATTGCACATCATATTGAAGAAGAAAAACCATCAATATAGGGTTTTATGATATGATATTTTGATCTAACCGGGTCGGCCAATCGCAGTTAGATCCACCCTTCAGGCCGCACAACCCTATTCATGGGGGGGAAACATGATGTGGAAAAAGATCCTTAGGGTAGCCATGAGTTATAAGCACGATGTTGATACTAAATACCAAGGATACTCATATGTTGGATAGTGAAATTGAAAAATGGATATGTGTGAGTTAATAACATAAATAATTGAATAAATATTTCCAAAATGAGTTGCTTTGCCCAAAACTTTGTCAAAACTTGGGAAACACTACAAGTAACTAAGACAATACAAAAATATGACTTTTTAGCTATATAAATACATGATTTCTCAAATCAAATTAAACACCGAGAATTGAAAATGTGATTTCAAGCCTATATTGCTTATACTCTACTTGCTGAGATTTTATGAGAATTGTTGAGTTATTGTTCTCCAATCTCTGAGCAAAACTTCTGAATTTTGAATCAATCAATGAAAGATCCCAATGATATAATCTTTGAGCATCAATTATATTCTCCATTGATATTTACATTGAAGTACTAATTAGCTATGCTATATCTTGTACTAATTTTCTCTGTTTGAGAGTAATTCTTATACGCAAAAAATAGTTCTTGTTTGCTTATTTTTGTAGACGATTTTGGTCTTTGAATTGTTATGGGACCGAGCGTGGGGTATCGTTTGGAGAGGCAAACTCTAGCACATTGAAGGAGAGATTGTAAGGTTGCTCCTACCCATAAAGGAGTGTGTATGGTTGCTCCTACCAATAAAGGAGTGGTCTAGTGGAATCCTTCGGTGTGTTGTCTAAGGCGGGGATGTAGGCGGGTATAGCTGAACCTTGTAAAAGACTTGGTCTCACTCTCTTCCCTACTCTTTACTTTTCTGCATATATAAATTGCATGGATGTTTATTTAAGTCTTGGAAATTAATTTGTTATTGAGATTGCATAAACTTTAATTAAAGGGAATACATTGATTGATCTTTTGTGGAAACCTTAAAGGGAGTACATTGATTAATCATTTGTGGAAACTTTGATTAAAGGAAGTGTGTTGATTGATAGATATTAAAGACTGAATTTTGAAAGGCTGCTGAATTTCTAAGTTTGATTCTTCATCAGCATACTATATTGCTTGTTGGGTTGATATATTCAAAAGCAAAACTAAAATCAGATATTGATTGTGTATTCACATCAAGGTTTGAACTTGAAATATATTGAGGTACTAAATGTTTAAAGCTGAGACTTATTTATTTATATTTTGAAATTTAGTTTGACATCATCTTCATTCATTAATTAAAGAAAATCTAACTTTTTGCTCAAGCTAGTTTTTAACATAAAAGATTGGTTGGATTGAATTTTCAGTTAAGCCTTGAAAGTTGAAATTGTTGAATGCACAACTGATATGAATCTTGTGAAATAAATTTGTTAGCTTTACCATAATCCCAAGAGGGGAGGGGGGGCGGTGAATTGGTATTTTCAAATTTTATCCCCTAGGTATATCCCCTAACAACAGTATTATACAATCCTAGGGTCAATCTAGTGCAGATAAGTAAATGAATATAAATATATAGCGGAAATTAAACTGCACAAATAATTTAGTTAAGCATGCACAATAAAGCAGTAAATAGAGATGACACCCAGAAATGTTATCGAGGTACGACAAACTGCCTACGTCCCTATCTTGGCTAAGAAGCACAAGGATTACCACTATAAGCTCGTTTAATGGGTGGAGCAGCACCTAAACACCCAGGTCAATTTGCACAGGGCTGACCTCAACCTTTATAACCAGGTCAATTAACATAGGGCTGACCTCAACCTTTACAACCAATCCTTACTGGGCTAGATTACCGCCCCCCCAGGCCATGCCTAGAATATGATAGATTTCTCAATATAATAGGGTACGGTGATTATGATTCTTAGTTAAGCATATATGTACCAAATGTAATCAATCAAATGCACATCAACCGTATAGGTAAATGTAAGCTCAGTGATGTGTATTTTTGTGCAAGTCACACTCAACAAGATATGATCGCAAGAATGCTTAAGAGTATTCTAATCAAGCTATTTCTTTGAAACAAGTTATATCAAATCTCAATAATGAATCAAAGTTTCAAATATGCTACAACAATATTCAAATCAACTCAAAAATATTTTCTTTCATGAAGTATGCTCAAGAGTTGTTTGAAAGAATAATATATCTTGTAAAAATGAATGCACAACAAAATATAGCTATAGGAATTGTTGGCCTTACAAGGCTTAACATCTTGTTTTGATTCTAACAAATAAGTAGAACTTAACATGCTTTGGTTAAGTGATTTATTTTTAAGACTCAATGATGAATGCAAGGTTAAAGAATTCATGAAAGCTTGTACTTCAAATAAGGATGATCAATATGAAGCTTAAAGCATGGATTCAAAAATGGATTTAAAGATAAAACTTGAAGATCATGAGAGCATGAGGATTAAGGAGAATTTAATGAAAGCTAAAAGAAAGATGAAGCAAGCATAAAAGCCTCGAGGAATTCAAGAATTGAAAGTTCGAAAGAGTCTAGGAAATTTCAGGTAAGTACTTCAAAGAATTTCAATATGGATGCATGAAACTCTTCGGTTAATTTATTGGACCTAGATACCTTTTAACATACTTGGAAAATATTTTTATAAGGTAAAAAATTGTTTCAAAAAGGTTAGAATCATTTTTGGAATGAAAAGCACCAAAAAGAGGATTTGTCAATTGATGTCAATTTTTTTACATCTATATTAATGTACATTTTCTCCATCAAACAGTCTTTATTTTAAAATGTATTAAACATGAAAGTTTTAAGATTTTATCTTAGGTTTCATTTGAAACCAAGATCATCAAATTTGGAGTTATACATAAAAGTTTATGACCAAAATATTGAAGGGTGCTCGAAGTTGACAGCTTGACAACTGTCTGTCAATGTTTGAATAAAAGCCTGGTGTTGCACTATCAGATGCCTGTCCATGTTCAGATAGGTGACTGGCACCCTACTGTGTCTTTAATTTAACTGGACATCCAACTGCTAAAATTGGACAGTCAACTGCCACACAGCTATTTAGAATTTTTTATAACAGTCAAATTTTTTAAACGAGGTTGCTTGGGGCTCAAACTTTGTGAAAACTTGGGGAATACTCCAAGTCACTTGGGGATCAAGTTAAATAATTTTTAAAGTATATAAATAAGCCTCAAAGATCATTGAATCAATGAACCAAGAATTCAATTCAGCAAAAATTCAAAATCTCTCTCAATTGCTCTCAAATTCTCAAGGCTCTCTCTTGCTCTTAACTCGTATGAATTCAACTGAGCTTTTGCTAATCTTCTTCCACCGAAATTGTGCTACAAATTCTAAATGATTCAATCATTGAAAGAATTAATCGGTGATATATTTCATTGAGCTTCAAGTTAAAATTTCATATTGTTATTTACTTTGAAGTATATAGTTATGAATTGTTGTACTAATCAGCTCTTTGAGGAGAAAATTATTTGTACGCATATATTTGATTTATTTCTTGTAGATTTATTATTCCAAGGATTTTTTGGATCGTTGACTAAGTAGGGGGATATTGCTTAGAGAGGCAGACTCTAGCCTAGTTAAGGAGTGACCGGACGAGAGGATATCGTTTGGAGAAGGTGGACTCTATTCTTAACCAAGGAGTGTTATAAAGGTTTTTTCTGCCCATCAAAGGAATAGATTTAGTAAATCCTTTCGTGGTTTTCCAAAGGCGAGGACATAGGCTGGGTATAAGTTGAACCTCATAAAAATCTCCATCTCACTATTTCTTTCCCTTACTCTTTATTTTCAGTACATATTTAAATTGCGTGTATGATTTAAATTGAAAATCATATATACTATGTATATTTGGGAATCAAGTAAACTTAAAGTTTAATTTTGATTTGGACTGCGGAAATTGAAAGAGAGTACGATGGTTAAACTATATCTTGCAGAAACCTTACGGGAGTACGTTACTTGGTTAAACATCCCAAAGATAAATTAACTGAGAGTTTATTTGAATTTGAATATTGGGAAGAGTGTGAATATTGTGTTGGATTTTATATTACATATCATATTAAGAAAATCAATTAATACAAGGCTTCACATCAGCAAACACAAATTATCATTCACTCTAGGGCTTAATTCAAATTTATATCCAGGGCTGACAACAAAAACTGTATTATGATTGAATGGTTTAAATTGGATATTGAGTAGTTTGTGTTTATATTTCAAAGAGTGTTGAATCTTACAAATTTCCATCAATCTAAATTATGCTGCAGGTAACTTGTGCTTGGCAAATCATTTGGTTGTTAGTTTTCAAATTGTGTGTTAGCTTTATCGTGATCCCAAGAGAGGGGGTGAATTGGTATTTTTAAAATCTATCCCCTAGGTATTCCTCCTAAAAGCAGTATGTTCACAATACTATGGTCAATCTAGTGCAAGTAATATCAAAAATTAAATAAAGCAGTTTAATCAATTTCACAAGCACCAGAAAGCAGTAAGAGAAGGGTGACACAAGGATACGTTATCGAGGTTCGGCCAATTGCCTATGTCCCCGCCTTGGCTAACCAGCACAAAGATTATAACAATAACTTGCTCACTAAAACAGGTGGAGCGGCACCTATACAAACCAGGTCAAATTAACACAGGACTGACCTCAACCTTTACACCAATCCTTACCAGGCTGGATTACTGCCCCCTCAAGCCATGCCTGGAATCTCTCAGATATACAATCAAAAGGTACAGTATAAGGGTGTTTTCACGTAACACAAATTTGTACCACAAATGTGCACAATCACAAACACCACAGATGATTTAAAATGTAAGCTCAGTGTGGTCTAAATACTTCAACTCTCAAAAATATTTTCTATCAGTGTAGTGAGTACGTGAGAGTATTAACAACAATCTCTGTATTACAAAATATTTCAATCAAATGTGTTCACACAGAATATCAAGCAAGCCTTAAGAATATCAATCAGTAGAATATCTCAATCACATGAATATGTATATGCTTGGATTGTAAAATAGATAATCTCTGTATTTTAGCAAATGATATAGACTTGAATGGATATTGCCACAAAGATTAATGTAACAAACACAAATATCTTTTCACAAATAGTTCAATAAAGATTCCATAAGATATTTGAGTAAGTTTGAAAATGTTTTTGCAAGCTAAAAACAAATACAAACTTCCTAAGTTATTGCAATGAGAATGCAACACTCGGAAGCTTAACAAGTCTTCTAAGGATAGGCTTATTAGAAAAGCCTCCTAAGAATACTTAGGTTATGCTCTCGTTAGAAAAAATCAATTCAAAACACTTCAAACAATGAGAGAAAAACCTTTTTGAATATACACTCAAAGGTCTTACAAATGATTTTCAACTTGAGAAGGAAAGCTGGAGTGTTTGTAGCGAAAGTATGAGCAATAGGAATAAAAATAGAGTATTTTTGCTTGAGAGAGAAATTTTTTCATCCTTTTGCTAATCGATTTCTTAATTCTCCCAAATGAAAGGGTATATATAGACATACCGAAATTTTTGACCATTGGGGACCTATTAGGAATTATTGAAAAATTTTAATGACATTTAAAACATTTTAACCCTGTTTAAAAATTATTTATCCGCGGTAAAAATCAGGACAACTTGAGAGGTTCGGTCGACCAGATCAGTTTCGGTCGACCAGCACTCATATGGTTCGGTCGACCAAGGGAATTTTGAACTGAGTGGTTAGTCGATCGAAAGGCCTTTTCCAAAGAAGATTTTCCATTTCTCCGAGGTTCGGTCAACTAAGCCATTTTGAACTGGTTGGTTCGATCAACCAGACTGTTGGGAATTTTCCCCCTCGGTTGACCAGGTAGTTGGTGTACAAACTTGGTTCGGTCGACCAGATGGTCAAAATGTTGACTAGAGAAGGTTTCTGTCGACCGGGGCTTTTTGAACTATTCTGGTTCGGTCGACCGGTGGTCAAAAATTTAACCTATAGAGGTTTCAGTCTACCGAGGCTTTTTGAACTACCTGGTTCGATCGACCGGGGTCTTGGTCAACTGTTGACCCAAGCCTGGTTCGGTCGACCGAAAGTGCACCAAGTGTGCATTTCGGTCCCATTTCAAAACATACAAATCCTATTCAAGTGTCTAACATACATATGCGCAAGTGAGAGTGTCTTAGGGTCATTTGGGGTCCAATTTCAAGACACCAAAAAAGTCCGGTGTCGGTCGACCGAAGGGAAAACCCTAAGGTCTTTCTAAGGTCACTTTTAGTTCGCATCTGGTTTGAGCTTACAAAATAGATCATACATGTGATGTGTGTGAACTTATTACAAACCAAATGTCCTAATTACTATTATAGACCAAATAGATATGAAATGCATTACAAAAGGAGATCTGGTCTTCAACTTCACTTTCTCTTTATGCCGTCGATGTATCTGCTAATGTAGAACTGCACAAGAACTAGATATTCATCAAATACAAGAGTATTTGTCATTATTAAAATCAGGCGTGACCTATATGGTTAACATTCTCCCCCTTTTTGATAATGACAAATACAATTAGCAAAAATATAGGGTTAGGCCTGAGAAGGCTCCCCTTCACAATATGCATCCAATTTATGTTTAAAATAAACCCATAAACCCATCATTTTTGCCTCTTTCCATCTCCCCTTTTTGGCAACAGAAAAAAGGGCAATATAAATTAAAATCCTAGGCAATAAGTGATTATAACATTTATGCATGATAAATTTTGGAAAGATTTTTAAAAAATTTCGATAGAGTGCCGTTTGTAAATCGAACTTTCCAAAAGACATCCTGTATAAATATAACCTGTTTGAGATTAAAATTTCCTAGCAATTTATCCACAACTACTCAAACAGTTCAGTATGGCCCAATTACAGCAAATAAAATATCAATATGAACATGAATTGGACAAATTGTGTAGCACAAACGAGAAGCAATGTAAGCATACAATAGAAATATGAACTGTGCACATAGTCAATAATCAACTTTCACAAAGTCTAAAGCACGAAGATAAGTCAATAATAGAACTAGTTGCTAAGACTTGGAAAGTTCCTATGAGAGAGCTTCCCCTAAAATTATGCAAGATATGAGACATTTAAATTTAGGAAGCTTCTCTACTATACATTAAACCTAACTCACGTCTAATTAGTATGAACCTATCCTTAGGTAGTAGTTTAGTGAATATGTCGACCTACTATTCATTAGTGCATACAAACTCAAAAGCCACATCTCCTTTTTGCACATGATCACGAAGAAAATGATGTCTAATCTCAATGTGTTTAGTTCGTGAATGTGAGATAGGATTTTTAGAAATGTTGATTGCACTAGTATTATCACATTTAATCGCTATTGTTTCATAGTGCAATCCAAAATCCACAAGTTGTTGTTTCCTATAAAGAGTTTGGGCACAACAACTTCTAGCTGCAATATATTCAGTTTCGGCTGTGGATAGAGCAACTGAGTTTTGCTTCTTGGAGAACCAAGAAACAAGAGATTGTCCTAAGTAATGACAAGTGCCTTGTCCTAAGTAATGACAAGTGCCGCTAGTGCTTTTTCTATCAACCTTACTACCAGCAAAGTCAGCATCAGTATAACTAACAATCTCAAAGGTAGTATGCTTAGGGTACCATAATTGTAATTCAATAGTCCCAACTAGATACCTAAGGATTCGTTTAACAGCTTTTAGATGAGATTCCTTAGGAGCAGCCTGAAACCTAGCACACATACATACACTAAACATAATATCGGGCCTACTAGCAGTGAGATATAGGAGACTTCCAATTATGCCACGATATAATTTTACGTCAACAAGGATTCCTTACTCATCTTTATCAAGCTTGATGGAAGAGTTTATAGGTGTATCAAGAATTTTACAATCTTCCATATTAAATTTCTTTAGCAAGTCCCTAATGTATTTAGTTTGGCATATGAAAGTTCCATGATTAGCTTGCTTAATTTGTAGCCCTAAGAAGAAACTAAGTTCACCCATCATGCTCATTTCAAATTCACTTTGAATGCATTTGGAAAACTCATTACACAGCTCATCGTTAGTTGCTCCAAAAATGATATCATCCACATAAATTTGAACAATGAGCATATCATCATTTTTTGGACTTGATGAAAAGTGTAGTGTCGATCTTACCATGGGTAAACCCATTTTCTAGTAGAAAACCACTAAGCCTCTCATACCAAGCTCTAGGAGCTTGTTTCAATCCTTACAAGGCCTAAGATAATCGATAAACATGATCAGGATATTTATGATTTTCAAAATCAGGTGGTTGTTCTACGTATACCTCTTCATTTATGTAGCCATTTAGAAAAGCACTTTTAACATCCATTTGAAATAATTTTAAATTTCTAAAAGCAGCAAAGGTAAGGAACATACGAATGGCTTCTAATCTAGCAACAGGAGCATATGTTTCATCAAAGTCAATCCCTTATTGTTGGTTATACCCTTGGGCAACTAGTCTAGCTTTATTCCTAGTTACTACCCCATTCTCATCTTTCTTATTTCTATATACCCATTTAGTTCCAATGATGATGTGCTCGTTAGGCCTAGGAACTAAGGTCCACACTTTACTTCTTTCAAATTGATTAAGTTCTTCTTGCATGGACATCACCTAAGACTCATCTTCTATGGCTTCTTTAATAGTTTTAGGTTCTTCTTGGGATAAGAAAGCAGAATGATTCACTATATTTCTCAAAGAGGATCTTGTAGCTACACCACGGGATGGTTCGCCTATGATTTGATCTATGGGATGACTTCTAATGTATTTCCAATCTCTAGGAAACTCCTGATTTCCATTTTCATTATCTTCAAGTGATTTTTCATTTGCTTCTTGATTTTCACTTGCATTATTTTCAATATACATTTTCTCTAAGCATTTTCTAATATCAATATCATCTTCATCATCTTTATTAGAAAATGGATTAGACTCATCAAACACAACATGAATGGATTCAATCACAGTTAGAGTTCTTTTATTGAAAACCTTATATGCTTTACTATTAAGTGCATAGCCTAGGAAGATGCCTTCATCAGATGTAGAGTCAAATTTTCCTAGATGCTCATTATCTCTAAGCACAAAGCATTTACAACCAAACACATGAAAATAGGAAATATTAGGCTTATGGTTGTTCCATAATTCATAAGGGGTTTTATTAATTGATGGTCTAATCAATACCCTATTCATAACATAGCATGCAGTATTAATAGCCTCAGCCCAAAAATATTTAGGTAAGTTATGCTCATTCAACATAGTTTTTCCCATTTCTTGCAGTGACCAATTCTTTCTTTCTACTACACCATTTTGTTGAGGTATCCTAGGTGCAGAGAAGTTATGTGATATGCCCTCTAAGTCACAATATTTTTCTATGCTTTCACTTTTGAATTCAGTGCCTCTATCACTTCTTATGTGAGTGATTTTATATCCTTTTTCATTCTGAATTCTCCTACAAAGTTTGGTGAAATGTTCACATGATTCATTTTTATGTGCAAGAAACAACACCCATGTGAATCTAGAAAAGTCATCCACAATTACAAAAGCATAAGATTTACCACCAAGACTTTGCACAGAATTTGGCCCAAATAGATCTAGGTGAAGCATCTCCAAAGGTCTAGTAGTAGATATGAATTTTTTTTCTTAAAACTAGACTTTGTTTGCTTACCCATTTGACATGCATCAAAGAATTTATCCTTTACAAAAGAAATTTTAGGCAGACCTTTAACCAATTCTTTTCTAACAAGTTTAGACAATAAATCCATGCTAGCATGTCCTAAACGCCTATGCCACATTCCAGCTAGCTTCATTTATGGTAGAAAAACATGTTACTTGTTGTGAAGCTAAATTATCAAGTGAGGTAGTATAGAAATTTTCATGTCTATCAGCAGTAAAGAGCACTTTGTGGTCTGTTTTATTTTCTACTATGCATTTGTCATTTTCAAATGATACTTTATATTCTATGTCACACAATTGACTTATGCTAAGTAGATTGTCTTTTAGTCCATCAACCAATAAAACATTATCAATAGTAAGAGAGGAATCCTTACCAACCTTACCTACCCCGATGATGCGTCCTTTCGCATTATTGCCAAATGTCACATAGCCTCCATCCTTGGGAACAATTGAAGTGAATTTTCCCTTGTCTCTAGTCATGTGCCGTGAGCACCATTATCCAAGTACCACCGGTCCTTGGAGGAGGAGGATCTTAGGCATACCTGCAAAATAAGCTAAGTGACTAATGCTGGTGCCCAAATTCTGTTGGGTCCACAAGGGTTAGTGGCGGGATCTCCCTTAACTATCCATACCTTCCTAATTCTAGCATGCTTATTCCTAAGTGGACAATCAAATTGAATGTGACGAATCTGTTTACATTTAATACATTTCAATCTACACTTAGGTTCTTTAGGAGGAATATGAGATTTGGCTCACGTGTGAAATGTCCTAAGTATAGATTAGGTCATCTAACATTTTCAATACCATTAAAACCAAGACCCTCTTTACTTAAGGAGTTTCTTTGGGTACCAAGTAATTATTCAAAATTTTCTTTGCCCTTAGTGAATTTAAAAATAATTTTGGAGCTATCCTCCAATTTTCTCTCAAGCTCAACAATAGCAGTATCCTTTGCTTTTAAAATAGAGGCATAAGAGGTTTTTTCCATGTTAAATAATTTTGACAAATTTTCACATTTCTTTTTCAAATCATTATTTTCTTTGGTCATTTTGCCTAACAATTTTGAAACACGAATGTATTAAAATTATAATTCTCTAAATGTAGGCATGCTGTCAGAATCACAATCATCAGGTGAATAATAAAAAGATGATGAACAAGAAGACAATACCTCATCCTCGTGTACCATCAAGCATAGATTAGCGACCTCCGTGTCACTATGATCCGACTCTGAGTCGTTGCTGCTGAATTGGTCCCATGAAGTCCCAGCCTTCTTGGCTTTCTTCTTTTTCTTAGCCTCCTTTTTCAACAGTGGCCAGTCAAGTTTGATGTGCCCCACTTTGTTGCAGTTGTGGCACGTAGGAGCATTTGATTTTTCCTTTCTTTTGCTGGACTCTCCCTTCTCATTAGTGGAGTCTTTGCATTTTCTAAATGGCTTCCTGTTCTTCTTGAAAAATCTGCTAAACTTTTTGGTTAGCATGGTCATTTCATCATGAGTGTCAGATTCACTATATTCACTAGATGTGTTATTAGATGCTTTTAATGCAGTCACTTTCTTAGCCCTGTTATGCTTATTAAGTCTTTCATTTATGGACAGTTCATAAGTGATCAAGGAACCTATTAGTTCATCTAAGCTCATGGCCTTAAGGTCTCTACCCTCAATAATGGTCATAGCCTTGGCTTCCCAAATAGGAGGTAAGCCTCTAAGGATCTTCCTGATCATCTCATATGTGGGATAGGTCTTTCCTAATGCATGCAGTGAGTTTATGATGTGTGTGAATCTAGTGTACATGCTCTAAATGGACTCACCTACATTCATCCTAAAGGCTTCATACTCACTGCTCAACATATCTATCCTACTGTCTTTCACATCTCTAGTACCCTCATATGTGACCTCTAACTTATCCCATATTTCTTTTGCAGTAGAACATGCCATAATCCTATTTAATTCATTTACGTCAAGACTACAGTATAAAATATTCATGGAAGTGACATTAATACTAATAGCTTTCATATCATCATCATCATATTCATCCTCAGTCTTAGGAACCCTAACTGCACCCTCAGTTTTCATAGGGACATAGTTTCCCTTAGAGACAATCCTCCACACCTTCCAATCAGTATTTTGAAGGTAGATGCACATTCTCTGTTTCCAGAAGGTGTAATTAACACCACTAAAAATAGGAGGTCGTGTGGAAGATGGTCCCTCAGGGAAAGGGGTCACGGAGCTATGAGGCATATGTGATCTTTTTTCAAAATAACAACTAGTCTATGCAACCTGGCTTTGATATCAATTGTTAGCTTTACCGTGATCCCAAGAGGGGGGCTGAATTGGTATTTTTAAAATCTATCCCCTAGGTATTCCTCCTAACAGCAGTATGTTCACAATCCTATGGTCAATCTAGTGCAAGTAATATCAAAAATTAAATAAAGCAGTTTAATCAATTTCACAAGCACCAGAAAGCAGTAAGAGAAGGGTGACACAAGGATATGTTATCAAGGTTTGGCCAACTGCCTACGTCCCCGCCTTGACTAACCAGCACAAGGATTATCACAATAACTTACTCACTTAAACGAGTGGAGCGACACCTATACAAACCAGGTCAAATTAACACAAGACTGACCTCAACCTTTACACCAATCCTTACCGGACTGGATTACCGCCCCCTCAGGCCACACCTGGAATCTCTTAGATATACAATCAAAAGACACAGTATAAGGGTGCTTTCACGTAAAGCAAATTTATACCACAAATGCGCACAATCACAAACACCACAAATGATTTAAAATGTAAGCTCAGTGTGGTCTAAATAGTTCAACTCCGAAAAATATTTTCTATCAGTGTAGTGAGTACATGAGAGTATCAAAAACAATCTCTATATTACAAAATATTTCAATCAAATGTCTTCACACAGAATATCAAGCAAGCCTCAAGAATATCAATCAGTAGAATATCTCAATCACATGAATATGTATATGCTTGGATTGCAAAATAGATAATCTCTGTATTTTAGCAAATGATATAGACTTGAATGGATATTGCCACAAAGATTAATGTAACAAACACAAATATTTTTTCACAAATAGTTCAATAAAGATTCCACAAGATATTTGAGTAAGTTTAAAAATGTTTTTGCAAGCCAAAAACAAATACAAACTTCCTAAGTTATTGCAATGAGAATGCAACACTCGTAAGTTTAACAAGTCTTCTAAGGATAGGCTTATTAGAAAAGCCTCCTAAGAATACTTAGGTTATGCTCTCGTTAGAAAAAATTGATTCAAAACACTTCAAACAATGAGAGAAAAACCTTTTTGAATATACACTCAAAGCTCTTAGAAATGATTTTCAACTTGAGAAGCAAAGCTGGAGTGTTTGTAGCGAAAGTATGAGCAATAGGAATCAAAAGAGAGTATTTTTGCTTGAGAGAGAAATTTTTTAATCCTTTTTCTAATCAATTTCTTAATTCTCCCAAATGAAAGGGTATATATAGATATACCGGATTTTTTGACCGTTGGGGAACTATTAGGAATTGTTTGAAAATTTTAATTACATTTAAAACATTCTAACCCTATTTAAAAAATATTTAACTATGGTAAAAATCAGGACAACCCGAGAGGTCCGGTTGACCAGATCAGTTTCGGTCGACTAGCACTCATATGGTTCGGTCGACCAAGGGAATTTTGAACTGAGTGGTCGGTCGACCGAAAGACCTTTTCCAAAGATGATTTTCCATTTCTCTGAGGTTCGATCGATCGGACCATTTTGAATTGGCTGGTTCGAACGACCAAACCGTTGGGAATTTTCTTGAGGACCCTTGGTCGACCAAGTAGTTGGTGTACAAACCTGGCTCGGGCGACCATATAATCAAAATGTTGACCAGAGAGGGTTTCGATCTACTAGGGCTTTTTGAACTATTCCGGTTCGGTCGACCAGGTGGTCAAAAATTTGACCCAGAGAGGTTTCAGTCGACTGGGGCTTTTTGAACTACTTGGTTCGGTCGACCAGGGCCTTGGTCAACTATTGACCCAGGCCCTGTTCGTTCGATCGAAAGTGCACCAAGTGTGCATTTCGGTCCCATTTCAAAACATACAAATCCTATTCAAGTGTCTAACATACATATGTGCAAATGTGAGTGTCTTAGGGTCACTTGGGGTCCAATTTCAAGACACCGAAAAATTCCGGTGTCGGTCGACCGAAGGGAAAACCTTAAGGCATTTCTAAGGTCACTTTTAGTTCGCATCTGGTTTGAGCTTACAAAATAGACCATACATGTGATGTGTGTGAGCTTATTACAAACCAAATGTGCTAATTACTATTACAGACCAAATAGATATGAAATGCATTACAAAAGAAGATTTGGTCTACAATCTTCACTTTCTCTTCCTGCCATCAATGTATCTTCTAATGTAAATCTGCACAAGAACTAGATATTCATCAAATACAAGAGTATTTGTCATTATCAAAACCGGACATGACCTATAAGGTCAACATTGTGGATGATTGGCTTGGTTACTTGAATGATTGGTTTGGTTGCTTGGTTGTTTACATTGTTGTGTTGATTGATTGAATTAAAAGAACTAAATTCTTAAGTGATTAAAGGATTAAACAAACAAGTCAAGAATTAGCTCAAAGTAATAAAAGAAGGTTAAGGATTCTTAAAAGGATTTAAACGAAATTTTTATAATCCAATTCACCCCCCCTCTTGGGACTGCACCTTACTTTTTAGGAATCTTGCAAAGACAATGCAAAGATCCTCAAGCTACTAGGTTTTTCCCAACACAAGATTTATTAAATAAAATCTAGGGGAAAAACCTTGCTTAACTCCCTAAAATTAATTCCAATCAACCAAGCCAGGTAATGGGAGTATGAGCAATAATACTAAGCAACAACACAAGCAAGAACTCTCACAAAACTAAGATTAATCAAAGGAATGAAGGTATGAGAGCGTTTGTAAGTATTATAGGCGAAAATGGGATTTTGAGTTTGCGAGAATTTTGTCTAATGATTTTTATTAATCTCCTCTTAATCCCCACAAATGAACTCATATTTATAGACAAAGGCAAAAATATAATAGTTTAGAATGTGTAGGGAATTATTAGAATTGTTTTAAAACACATTAGAAAAATTAACCCTGTTTAAAGCATTTTAACCTCGATAAATAATTTGCAACCTGAGAGGTTTCGCATGGCTGAACTTTAGTTCGGTTGCCTGAATAGACTCAGCTCAAAAATCTATTTTTAATGGTTTGAGTGCCCGAGTTCAAGCTCGGTTGGCTAAATAAATGGTATAATCTTTCTGTCAGCGATTTGGGTGCCTAGGTCTAAGTTTGGTTACCCGAATATAGGTCTTTGGTTGCCCAAGGCCTATTTTGAACCAAAATGTTTGGTAGCCCAAGCTGATGAAAAGTGTCCTTTTAAGGGTTCGGTCACCCTAGGGAGATAGGATCATTTCTGGTTTGGTCGTCCGAAATTAGGTCAACCTACTGACTTTCCAGTGGTTTAGGCACCCGAGGTGTCTTAAACACCATAGGTTCGGTCGCTCGACCTCTCACAAGATTTTTATTTTAAGTCCAGTTTGTTTCAATTGATTCCCTTGATAATGTAAGTGATTATGGGGACTATTTTGTGCATGTGTGTAGGGTCCTAAGGTTAGTTTATCATCTAGTTTTTTCAATTAAGCCTAAAAACCTGGCATCAGCCGATCGAAGTGTGCCCTAAGGTCATTCAGTCCCTATGGTCAATCTACGGTCATTTTGAGCTTACAATTACCTACATGCATGACATGCAGATATTATTACATACCGATAAAAATTATTACAGACCCAAATATAATAAATGCATTTACAAATAAAGCATAAGTGGGTCTTCTTCTTTTGCCCTTCATTTTCTCATTGAATATGCTAGGAGTATGATCTTTAATACTTTCAGGCTTCTGCTAATCCTTTCTCACGTGTGTGCACTGAATTAATGACCTATTCAAGTACTAGGCACACACATTAGTAATATGCAGCTTGTCATAATCAAAACCAGAGATCAGACTCAAAAAATCAACAAAATTATTCTATTGAAACAAAATTACAAGATACTTAAGATAATTTTTAGATATCAATATTGTCTTTGAAGTATACTGAAAAGAAAATATAATATGAATATTCATCTATTGGAGTTCTGAAAGTTGAGATTAGTAGTATCATCTTTTTATTGGTTACTTTAAATAAGGCAGTTAAAAAGAATTGTGTTGATTGTTTTGAGAGTGTGATTGTAATCAACTTAATCTTAACAAGGTCCTAATACTTAACTAAAGGAACTTAGAATTCGCAAAGAAATTTTTAAAACCCAATTCACCCCCCTCCCCCCCGGCCATGGGAGTACACCTTACTTTTCAATTGGTATCAGAGCGGGGTAGTAGTAAATCCTAGCTAGAAGTTACATAAAAATCCCTATGGCACACCTAGGTGTATCTTCCTTTGCCGAGAGTCAATCCTCTTCTAGACCACCCCTCTTTTGCAGTGTCAATTATATTTTTTTGAAACAATGAAAGACGATATACCTACAAACCATGGATTGAAAAGCTTGGAAAGTCATCACACATGGTGACCTTGTCCCTATCAAAAACACCGATAACAAAGAAATGCCTAAAGAGGAAAAAGAGATGACTGACAATGACCATAAGATGTTGCAAGTGAATTCAAGTGCTTTGAATGTTATATATTGTGCTCTTGATGTAAATGAATTCAATAAGGCCATGGCATGTAAATCAACTAAAAAAATATGGGATAAACTAGAGGTAACTTATGAAGGAATGGTTGATGTGAAAGATAATAGAATCGACATGCTCACAAGCGAGTATGAGGCCTTTTGGATGAACCCGGATGAAACCTTCACTAGTATGTACACTAGGTTCACCTATATAATAAACCCCCATCAATGCCTTAGGAAAGAATTACTTAACATATGAAATGATCCAAAAAATTCTTAAAGGACTTCCACCGATTTGGGAGCCTAAGGCTACTGCAATAACTAAAAGAATAAATTTGAAAAACACCTCCCTAGATGAATTAATAGGTTCTTTACTCACTTATGAGATAGTAATAAATGAAAGGAGTGGAAAATCTAAAAACAAGGAATCCATTGCATTTAAAGCCTCAAGTGAAAGCTCTAGTGATGAAGATGAAGAAAGTGATGGATGTAAATGATATAGACTTCATAACCAAGAAACTTGCAAAAATCCTTAAAAAGAATAATAAATTTACAAGAAAATTCAGAGACTCCAAATCAGATGAGGAGGAAACAAGTAAAAAGGAAACTAAAAATGTACCCCCTACTTGTTATAATTGTAAGAAAGTTGGGCATATTAAACTGGATTTTCCATAACTTAAGAGGGATTCAAAGAAGAAAAATAAAAATGCAATGAAGGCAACTACATAGGACAATATAAGTTCCAGTAGTTCAGAAAGTGAATCAAGTGACCAAGAAGTTGCTTATACTTGCTTTATGGCATGAGACGATGACAAAGAACAAAGTTCCACATCCAAATCATTAAATGACTCATACAATGAATCTTACTCATCTGATGAATCCAATGATGAGAGTATGAATTACAAAGTGAACTATTCAAGGTTCATAAAATTCTAGTTAAAGTAACTAAACGATACACTTCATCAAAAAATAAGAATGAAACTTGTTGACTTTTTGGCCAGCTCCCTGTTTTGACTATGACAAATCGTAGTATCTCATCTGTGTGCTTTGAGTGTATCAAAAGGATTACTTTTCTAAGCATAGATGACATATGAGAGATGGAAGCTAAGACGCACTTAAACAAACACATTTTTTGGCATATTCCATGGATTTGCAAAGGAGTAGCGCATGAAGACCGATGTCTATTTCTAGTTGTATCTTTATATTTTATTTTATATTTGGGTCTGTAATAATTCCTATTAGTATATAATAATCTCTACATGTCATAAATGTAGGTTTTGTAAGCTTAACATGACCATAGTTTGACCATAGGACCAAATGACCATAGGGCACCCTTCGGTCGACCGACACCGGATTTTTAGGACTATCTCAAAATGGCCACAGTAAGACCCTAGTATGACTCTAGGTCCCAACACTCATGCACATATATCATAAAAAATTAAGGAGTGTTAAAAATGAATAAAATTGAATAATATAGGGAAAATTGAGAGAGCTCGGGCGACCGAACCTAAGGGGTTCATTTCACCTCAGGCACCCAAACTGTTGAGAAGTCAACAGTTTGACCATGCTTTGGGCGACTGAACACATTTTTACCATATCTTCCTTGGGCGACCAAACCCTTTGAAAAAGACATTTCACTAACTCGGGCTGACGAACATTACGTCCAAATATGCCTCCGACAACCGAATTGGCAAGTTTGGGCTACTGAACTTAGCTTCGGGCACCCGAACCATGGACAAAAACATTCTATCTTTTGTTCAGCCAACCAATCCCAGACTCGAGCGCTCGAACTTCGAAAAAGCACTTTTTTGGTTGAGTCTGTTTGGGCGACCGAACCTTGAGTCGAGTACCCGAATCACACAGATTAAATTAATTTTTACTGAAGTTAAAAATAGTTAAACAAGATTAATTTTTCTAAACCATTTTAATAAATTTAAGAATGCCCTATGTGTCCCCCAACGGTTATAATTTTTTCATTCTCTATATATATAGGGGCTCATTTAAAAAATTAAGAGGTGATTAGCAAAAATCATTAGTGGAAAATCCTCTCTTTTTCAAAAACTCATATTGCCCAAAATACTCTCAAATACTTCTTCCCTTGATACATCTTAGCATTGTGAGAGCTTATTGAGTGGGCTAGTGCTTATTAGAGGTTGCTTATACTCCCATTATTTTTCTTGATTGATTATCATTGTTCTTGGGGAGTCAAGCAAAAGTTTTCCCACTGATTTTTATTTGATAAATCTAGTGTTGGGAAAATCTCATTAGCTTAAGGATCTTTGCATTGTCATTGCAAAGATTCCTATAGCTTGATTTTTTTGTGCAAAAACATTTTTCTACAAGCTATATTATTCTTTCAAACAATTCTTGAGCATATTACATTAAAGAAAATATTTTGAGTTGTTCTGAGTATTTGCAGCATCTTTGAGAACTTGATTTATTATTGAGATTTTATATATAGTGTTTCAAAGGAATAACTTGATTAGAACACTGTTGAGCATATTATTGATAATACGTTGTTGAGTGTTGCTTGCACAAAATCACATCGCTGAGCTTACGTTTCCTATATTTTTTATGTGTGATCGATTGAGTATACTATGCCTAGTGTGACAAGCATATTTTCATGTATGAAAAATTTTATACACAATTGTTATATTCTAGGCATGAGCTTAAAGAGGGAGACTAGCCCTGTTGAATAGTCCCGAACTGACTTAGATTCTGTTAAAAAAGTTAGGTGCACCATCCTGGTAAGGCGTGTCGGTTGAGGTCAGCCCTTTGAATTGATCTAGTTGTAACCAGTGCCGCTCTACCCATTAAGTGAGCATTAGTATAATCCTTGGGCTTGCAAGCTAGAGGCGGGGACGTAGGCACAGTTGTCCAAATCCCGATAACAAATCGTGCGTTTTCTTTACATTTTCGCAATTTATTCTTGCACGTGTATGTTTTATTGTGAATGATTGAGTTTATTTTTGCATAGACAGACCTTAGGTTGCATAATACTATTGATCTGGTTTAACCTAGGCAAAAGTTTTTAAATACCCAATTCACCCCCCTCTTGGGAATACACTAAAGCTATCAAAACTGTTATGAAAGAATTAGAATCTAAAAATCTTGCTGAAAGAGAAGAGGATTTAAAAATCAAAAGATTAGAAAGCATGAATGAAAAGGTGATGGAAGAATTGGAAGATCTAAAATCCCAAACTTCCATTGATAATGAGAAAGATCTATATATTTCTGAACTAGAAAACAAAATTAGAAAAATGTCTCAAAATCAAGAAAAGGGTAAAAATATACAAAACTTAGAAATCTATGATTTTAAGAGAAAAATTGAGGATCAAGCCAAAATCATGTACAACTTCCCTAAAGGAAAATAAAATCTTGACAAAATGATTGGTGCACAAAGGATGTCCTTGAATAAAGAATGCATAACATTAAATAGAGTTGACATCATAAGGGAAAAGAACCTCTACATAGGGTACTTTGCAAAAGCCTCCAAAGACTATGCTAGCACCTCCTCAAATGCTTACACACATATAACATGTTTTCTATGTCAGGAGAAAGGACACATTAAGTTTGAATGTCCATTAAAAAAAAAGGGTGTAAAAATCAGACAAGTTTGGAGAATAAAAGAAACATCAATTGTTAAACCATCCAAACCCAGAAAAGTATGGGTACCTGGATAAAAGGCCTAGTTCACTCCAAAGATATTAGGAATAGTCTACAAGATTCAAGATAGTCAAAATTAAGTATAAGAAGAAAATTTCTCCTTGTTCAATATATGGAAAGCTACTTAATCCAATTTAATACAAGGATATTGAGCTAGTTGAAATGAAAAATCTTAAAGATAAGCTTTTGAACTTATTAATAACTATTATATTGAGTTAAAAGAATATAAAAACATGGCATTGTTGGCAACAAATCAAGAAAGCTTGGATTATACGAGGCTAAAACTTAGAAAGTATTGAGATTTTGAAAGACATATGAAATCTAGGTATTCATATGCAAAAGAATTATCTGAAGTCAAAAGAAAGAAAATATGAAGCAAATTGAGCTTATTACATAAAAATTTTGAATAAGGAATAAGGATAAGTGCTTGAAGATAGCAGAAAAGTCAAAAGCACTAAGCAGGGTTGAAATGTTTGGCGCTACTAATTTTTTGTGCTTAGCTCTTTTATTTGTTTTCTCCTAAACCATCGTAGTTCACATGCTTTTTTTGGATTATATTATATTTCTTTTGCATGTTGAATGATGGAAGACCATGTTTTGAATTAATTATATGTTGGATTATGGACTTTGTTATTACAATCTAAACGCGATTTTTTTTTTTTGTCATTAGCACCTTTGCATATTATTTCATTCAGTTTAACTTTTGTTGATATAAAGAAAAAGGGGGAAAATTTAGCAAATCTGAATATTAGCAAACTAAGTATGAGCATGACATGATAAAATTAAAAACATAGCTTCACATGATATTTGCACTCATACTTCATGGATACGTAGTTTATACTTCATGAATGAAATTCTAAATTCATTGAATATGAAATACATTTCATTCATGGGGAGTTAGACTTATTAAGTAATGACATCATGATTTTTTATTACTGGAGATTTTTGAAAATTCTTATATACAATCCTTTATATTTTCTCATGCTACTTTGGAACTTGTTGTCTATCTTTATATGCATGATGAATGCAAATTTTTGCTTATGGTTACTCTTTGCCTTAGCATTTATATATTTTCTCGATATCTTACTCTTCTTGATTGATGTCAAAAGGGGGAAATTTTTTGGGCAAAAATTGAGCATGATACAAGCATGACACTGCATACCTAAGCATGTATATTGGCATGATGTGTATGAGCATGATATTGAAATTGATCTTGATATTGCAAATGGTGTTAAGAATATGCATATTGAAAGGGGGGCTCTTTTTAAGGCTTACTCAATATTTTACTCCTATTTATCATCATCAAAAAGGGGGAGATTGCTGGCCTCACAAGGCTTAGAATCTTATTTTAATGATAGCAAACTAAAGGAATTTAACATGTTTTGCTAAGATATGTTCCAGGGCTCAAAAGCTTTCATAAAGAGATTAAGCTCAAACGCTCTTATAAAAGATCGAGTTCCTAAAAGATCAAGTTCAAGTGTTTAATGAAAATTACATATGCTTAGAGACATGGCTCATGATAAAGAAAAGGTCAATTGAAGGAAGAAAGCTCAAGATGGACATAAAGGATCAAAGCAAATACATGAACACTTCAATTTTAGAAAGTTTTAAAGTCTTAAGGAAGTCTTGTGTAACTACTTCATTTAAATATCAAAATGAATGCTTTGAAGCTCATTAGAGTTAATTATGGAATTAGAAACCTTATTTTCAAAACCTTGGAAAATATCTTTCAAAAGCGTCAAAACAAGTTGGCTGGAGTTTTTGGAAACAAGGTTTAAAAATAGTGTTTCAAATGTTCAGGCAACTGGCATTTTTGCTACATTAAAGTTAGGGAACATAATAGGCTCATTCGACTGACCCTTGAGAGTTTAGTCGACTAACACCATACTAACTTTGAAAATATGCTAAAATTCAAAGATCATGCGACTGACCCTGACGAGTTCAGTCGACTAACCTTCGTAATGACTAGTTTTAAAATAGCATTTAGATATTTCCAAAATGAGTTACTTGTTCCCCAAACTTTGTCAAAACTTGGGAAACACTCCAAGTAACTTGGGAAACATGAAAATATGTGTTTGAGAAAAACTTCTAAATTTTGAATCAATCTAAGAAAGATCTCGATGACATACTCTTTGAGCTTCAATTCTATTCTTCATTGATATTTACATTGAATCATTGATTAGTTGTGCTATATCTTGTACTAATATGCTCTATTTGAGAATAATTCTTATATGCAAGAAATAGTTCTTGTTTTCTTGTTTTTGTAGATGGTTCAGGTCTTTGAATTTTTGTTGGACCAAGCGTGGGGTATTGTTTAAAGAGGCAAACTCTAGCCTATTGAAGGAGAGATCGTAAGGTTGCTCCTGCCTATAAAAGAGTGTGTAAGGTTGCTCCTACCCGTAAAGGAGTGGTATAGTGGATCCTTAGGTGTGTTGCCTAAGGCGAGGACGTAGGTGGGTGTAACCAAACCTTGTAAAAAATTTAATCTCACTCTCTTCCCTGCTCTTTAATTTTCTGCATATATAAATTGCGTGGATGTTTATTTAAGTGCTGGGAATTAATTTTTTATTAAGATTGCGGAAACTTTAATTAAAGGGAGTACATTGATTGATCTTTTGCAGAAACTTTAAAGGGAGTACATTGATTAATCGTTTGTGAAAACCTTGATTAAAAGAAGTGTGTTGATTGATAGATATTGAATACTAAATTTTGAAAGGCCGCTGAATTTCTAAGTTTGATTCTCAATCAGCATACGATTTTGCTTCTTGGGTTGACATATTCAAAAGCAAAACTAAAATCAAATATTGGTTGTGTATTCACATCAAGGTTTGAACTTGAAATTGATATATTGAAGTGCTGAATGTTTAAAGTTAAGACTTACTTATTTGATATTTTGAAACTCAGTTTGACATCATCTTCATTCATTAATTAAAGAAAATCTGAGTTTTTTCTCAAGTTGGTCTTTAACATAAAAGATTGATTAGATTGAATTTTTAGATAAAGCCTTGAAAGCAGAAATTGTTGAATGCACAATTGATATGAATCTTGTCAAATAAATTATTCTATTGAGACAAAGTCACAAGATACTCAAGATAACTTTCAGATATCAATATTGTCTTTGAAGTATACTAAAAAGAAAATCTGATATGAATATTCATTTATTGGAGTTCTGAAAGTTGAGATTAGCAATATCATCTTTTGTTTGTTACTTTAAATAAGGTGGTTAAATAGAATTGTGTTGATCTATTTGAGAGTGTGATTATAATCAACTTAATCTTAATAATGGCTTAATACTTAACTAACGGAACTTAGAGTTTGCTGGTAGGCTTGTCAAGGCTTGAGTCCTTAACTAACAAAAATAATATTTATAATACCTAACTTAATCCCAAGTTCATTAGAAAGTGGGGAAGTCAGATATCGATCCACGGGAATTAGAGTGCATCTATAAACCTTTTTCCAGATTAGTTTATTAAATCTTTGTATAAAAATAAGTGTAAAGGTGGGATTTTTTTGGTGTTTCTAACAACTAATGGAAAGCATGTAAAATCAAAAGTACCCTACTCCTACAAAATGATGCTTCGACTTAAATCAGACATTGGACACCTTGCCTTTGACTACACTCCACCAGCTATCCATAGAAGTACTAACATGAGAATCTCAGGCCAAGCGGGAGAGAGTCATTTGAGGGCACGAGGTAGCAAGGGTGCACCAACCATTCGGGGCGCGGTCGAGAACCAGAGTATACCCAGTCTCAATGATCACGAACACCTTCGCGGTTCCATAGCCAACTACTTTTATTTGGTAAAGACTGTAGTAGTGCTTATCCTTATCTGTAATATTTCATTAGAATCAAAGCAGTAAATTGAAAGTAATAAATTAAAGCGATTAAAAGAAAGCATATAAATGAAAGTAGTAAATTGAAAGCATGTAAAAATCATCCCTTGGTATTCGAGTTGTTTCTCACAACTAACTATCCCTTTAACGGAATGACCATCTATTCTATTTGGAAAATATGAGAGTGTCACCAATTGTCACAGGCCATCAAACACCTCTTGCATAATCTATAACTGATATTGAAATCTAACCTAACTAATGTACATTAGCTCTCAATGGTGTTCTAGGTTTATCACTAACCTAAAATCAGCCAAAGAGGAACCCCTAAAACATATTCGTAGCTAATATTTATACCCTTTAAGGTTTACAAGGTTTGAATTTCGAAATAGGAAATTTTAGCACAAAATATCATGCAGAAGATCGTCGTTGGAGACCAGGTTGCACACTTATTTTTGCTGGTCAAGCTGCTGATCGAGATGCTAGTTAAGATCTAGACTTGGTCGCCCCTCAAGGTCTTACTGGTTGAGCACTTGGTTGAGACTCTCAATATTTCAATCTTCATTTTAGCTCAGGAACTCGACTTGGTTGCCCTTCAAGCTCTTCCTAGTCAAGCACTTGGTCGAGACTCTCAATATTCCTGGGCTCAATAAGCTTCAGTATCTCAACTTGGTCACCCTTACGGATCACATGGTCGAACATAGCCTTTTTCTCTTGTATGTGTGTTGAGGCATTAGGAGTTTGGCTAGACAACAGATTTGAGCTTTAAGTATCCCAAATACTCCCTTGGCTTCTTATATTGCTTAACTCCTCGGTTTTAACCTATTTTTCCTAAAACATGAACAAACCTTGCATAACTCTGAAATATGATAACAAAGGGCATATACATAATAAAAGAAGACAAAAAAAAAAGATAAATGAGGGCCTAAAATCATGTATTTTAGGGAATCATCATTTGCAAAGAAATTTTTAAAACCTAATTCACCCTCCCTCTTGCGAATACACCCTGCTTTTTAGTTATACTTCACCTTGTAACAAAGTTGGAAAGAAAATCCTCATAGCGGGTTACTTGAGGCAAGGACTTAGGTTGTGGCTAAACCTTGTAAAAATACGGTGTTCAACTTCTTCTTCCCTACTCTTTTAAATTTCTACAAGATATCAACTTTGTGCATGATTTTATTTTCATCAAGAACTTGTTGAATATTAACACTTGTTGAATATTTGAGAACATGTTGAACATTGATATAACTGAATATTGAAAAATCTTTTGAATTATTGGAAATTAATTTTTTGATTGAAACAAGAAATCCTATAGTTCGGTGATTGTATGTTGGATTAAAAATTCATAACAGCAAAAGTTTTTAAATCTTTGATTAAATCAACTGAAGTAAAAGGGTTTGTATTTAATCATATTGTTGAAGTATATTTGCTGAGATAAACCAACTTTCAATACTGAAATTGTTTTTGTAAATCTCCCTGATTCCATCCGAAAATCATATTCTAAATAATTGCCTAACTAAATTTATTAATTCTCAAATTCATATTGTAAATTTAGATTTTGTATTGATCTTTATGCTCATATCTAGGACTCCCGATTGGTATAGTACGCTCACTGCATAAGAATATTGTTTGTGAAATTGTTAAAGGGTTAAAGTAAATAGGAATTCCGCAAATAAATTTTAAATAACCCAATTTACCCCCTCCTCTTGGGAGTAAATCCTAATTTCACCTGTAGCCTATTTAAATCATGTAGGAGTCAAAACGTTTGTACCATTGCCTCAGAGATTGCCTCAGCCCATAAAGTGATTTCTTTAGTTTACAAACCAAGTGCTTCTGTCTAGGTTAACTAAACCCTATTGGCTATACAAGGTAAATCAGCTCCTCCAAATCACCATGGAGAAATGCTATCTTTTCATCTATTTGCTCCAAATGCATATTGAAATGCGCTATCAATCCCAACACTACCCTGATGGAAGTGTGTCTAATCACTTGGGAGAATATCTCATCATAATCAACTCCTTTCCTAGAGAATAACCATTTTCTACTAACCGAGCCTTGAACTTCTCTCATTCTTTTTCCGATACCCCTTCTTTCTTCCTATACACCCACTTGCATCCTATCGCCATCTTCCCTTCTAGAAGCTTCCCAACTCCCATGTCTGGTTCTTATGTAATGATTTCATCTCCTCCACCATAGCACCCATCTATATACTTTTCTCTTAGCTATGCACCCCCTCTTGAAAAGTAGTAGGATCCTTGGTAATAGAGATAAGTTCATAAGACATCAGATCATCAAATCTATACCTAGGCAATTTTCTGATAGTGCGCCTGGATCTGTGTATAGCTATACTTTGATCCTATTGGTCTCCTAAGCTACAACTCCTTGCATTCTAAACACTATCATCTTTGTCGTGAGTATTTAACTCCACCCGCACTACATGCTCATTTCTACTCGGGTTTTCTAGCTCTCGTTTCTCTTCTTCTTCCTCCTGAGTACAATGCAACATGGCTTTTGTTGACATTTTTAGCATGATCCTTATTTTAATACTGACAAAGCATTAGTTTCTCATGTGTGTGTCTAGTACTTGGACAGGTTCATATTTCAGCTCTCAGATAAGGACAATGGAAATGGAAGCCACACGGGACTTAAAGACCACCTCATTTCGGCGTATTCCATTGAAGATCAAAGAGCAAAGAAGAAGACATGTTATTTTTATTTTTAATGCATTTATTTTTTATATTTGGTTTATAATAATGCATGGCTTGCATGATATGATTAAAAGCTCAAATGACCATAGGAGACCTAAACTTTAATCAAAAATCCTTTTTCATAAAAGCTAAAATCAAACAAAGGTTTTTAAAATATCTTTAGGGTCAAAATCAGGGCTAATCTTAGGTGTTAAATGACCTCATTCGAATGACCCTCATTAGTTAAAACTAGCTCAGTCGACCAACCATGCCTTAGGCCAAAAATCAAACAAATACAAAGCTAAGTCGACTGACCAAATTAACACATGAAATCCTTAGTCAACTGACCAATGTATTTTGGCCTGGTCTTGAACCCTTAGCCAACTAGCCATTTCAGTTCATAAAAGCCTCAGCTAACAAGCACTGTTCACTCAGCCGACCGGTCATTTGGCCATCCGACCGAACCTGTGAAAATATGAAAATCACTTTTTTTTAAAATAATTTTAAAAATACACTTCATATCCCAAATGGTCATATTTTGTCAAGACTATATAAATACCCCTTCATTACTCTCTTATTAAATAATGCTTAGATCATAAATCCTCCCAAAAATAATTTTTGTGATTCATTCAATTTTACTCTCTTTCTCTCAATTTCTTTGAAAAATCATTTTAAAAGAGAGCTTTGCTTGTTCTTTTACTTCTTTCATTTGCAAAGTTATTGCATTTGAGAGTTGTTTAATAATCATTCATTTGGGCATATATATATATAAACTAAAAAGCACTTACTCTCTTAAGCCTTTACTTTTGAAAATCATTTTTGAGACGAAGATTAAAGGTTCTTCACATAGTGTTTCTTTGATAAATATTTTTATGAAGAAATTATTTATCAGTTGTGAATCTTTGCACATTCATTGCAAGATTCATAAGCTCACTTGCATTTATTTGCAAAAATATTTTTGAGTTAAATACCCTAGACTTCTCCTACATTTGTTTTGAAATATATTTTTGAGAAGATCTTTAAGAGTACCTTGTGCATATTTTCATCTACATAATCTTTGCTTGGAAGGTCTCTTAAATTTATTTTGGGCAAAAATTATTTGAAGGCAAAACCCTAGGTTCTCCTATAATTATTTGAAAAATATTTTTGGAGAAATATTTATTAGGGTTCAAATCTTTGAAACACTTTCTTATATATATCATTTTCAAAGATTACAAATTTATTTTGAAGAGAATACTCATACTCACTTGAGCTTTATTTCATATAATGTATGAGTGCATTTTAGAGCTTCAATTTGTACATTTCTACTTATGTAGAAGCATTTTGTTTGTACACAAAAATTTATCTCTTTGTATTCCAGGTGTGGCCTAAAGAAGATGTCACCTTCTTTTAAGGTGAACCAGTTTTGCTCAGCCTGGTAATCGAGCTTAGGTGACTCCACCTTATAAGGATAACCGGTTTGGTTTCTCCTGGTAAGTGAACCGAGGAGACTTCACATCGTAAGGAGTACTAGCTGTGGCTCAGCCCCGTAATTTAGTTGGGGAGTCTCTACCCTGTAAGGAGAGTTGTAAGTGGTGTCGCTCCGCCCGGTTAAAGTGAGTACTTGGTAAATCCTTGAGCTACTGGCTTATGGCAGGGATATAGGCAGGATTGGCTGAACCCCGATAACAAATAATGTGTGTCTCTCTCTCTTCTTTCTATTTTTTTTCCTAGACATGTATTTTATATTTGATTTATTGTGAATGCTATGCATAATTTAAATATTACTGTATATTTATATTTGAAGAAAGACTCTAGGTTGTGTATTACTGACTGTGGTTTAAATTGAACACACTTAACATAGGAATAAATTTTTTAATATCCAATTCACCCCCCTTTTGGGAATACACCATTCATATCAACTTTCTCATTAAAAACCACGTATCTACTTATCACCACCTTGTTTGCCATTGGATCCCACAACTTGAACTCTAATCACACCTTTTCTATATCCTAGAAAAATGCACCATCAACAATTTGCATCAAGCTTTGATATCTCCTCACTAGATATGTGCATATAGGCTAGACATCCAAATATTATCAAACCAGAGTAGTCTACCATGCTACCTGTCCAGACCTTTTTTATAAATTTCCCATCTAGTAGTACCCTTAGTGATCGGTTAACTAAGAAACATCTTATACTCACTACCTCAACCCAAAAGTTCTTTGCAAGCCCAACATTCAACCTAAGACACCAAGCCCTTTTAGTTGGAGTTTGGTTCATCCTTTCTGCCACACCATTCTGTTGTGGTGTCTTGCATACTGCAAAATGTCTCCTCATGCCATGCTTCTTGCACAACTCCACGAAATCCAAATCAGCGTACTTAGTTCCATTGTCTGACCTGTGGCATTTAATATTTCTCCTACTTTAGTTTTCCATCTCAGCTTTCCACCATTTAAACTTGACAAATGTCACTGACTTTTTCCACATGAAGCACACCTAGACCTTCTGTAAGTAATCATTAATAAAACTTATAAAGTACATATATCCACCCCACGATGCTACCCTCATTGGCCCCCAAACGTCTGAATGAATGAAGTCAAGAATCAACTTCGTATTATGAGTGGCTATTTTGAACTGCACCCTGTTTTATTTCCCAAAAACACGATACTTGCACGAATTTAGCCTGCATGTTTTGATACCCTTCAAAATATTTGTCTTATGAAGCTCCATCATTCCACACTCACCCATATGCCCCAACTGCATATGCCACAAAACAATATTATCTAACCTAGAATTTGCAGTTGCAGCTCCACCTACAACTGCAGTACCCCGCAGTGCATAGATATTTCCTGCTACTTTATGTCCTTTCATCACCCTTAGAATGCCTTTACACACCTTCATTACCCCACTTTCAAAATTGTAACTAAACTCGTTACAATCTAAAGTGCCTAATGAAATTAAATTCTTCCGTAGATTCGGTATGTGCCTTACATCACATAATGTTCTCACAATACAATCAAAAATTTTAATTATGATGTGCCATATTCCAACAATTTTGCATGAAACAATATTTCCCATTAGAACAAAACCAGAATTTAGTGACTTGTAGATGTTAAACCAATCTTTATTTGGTGTCATGTGATAAGAGCATGCTGAATTTAGGATCCAAGAATTCATGAGGCGATATGAACCCTATGAAATAGAAATCATATCACCATCACTACTCACTGAATCTCATTCTTCTATTACATTCACCGATCTTGAAGAGCCTTCTTGATTTTCTGCATTCCCCTTCTTCCTTTACGGACACTCCGATTTTATGTGCACCTTTTTCTTGCACTTAAAACATCGCATGTGTTTATTCTTCATGGATTGTGACGGAGACTTATTATTACTTGACTTGCTCTGAAACTTACTTCTCCCACATTCATGGTTACCCTTCACCACAAGCCCTTCACCTTGTGATCCTCATCATTGGCTTTCTTTCTTTGATGAAAACCTAGTAGAGCGCTTGTAACCTCTTCCAAATTCAGGGTTTCTTTTCAACGGTCAGAGTTGTAATCAGATTTTTATATGTATGAGATGTAAGTAGGGAATTCAATAGCCAAAAAAAGCTTGATAATCGCCACAGCCTTCACTTCCAACTTGTTTCATCCATGTCTTTCGGTTGACTTAAATATAATGTCATCACCATACCCTATTGTACTAATAGATCCTTAACCCTTCTCTACCATAGACCAAAGTTTCATGATCCATTGAACTTGACAACATCAAAATTTGCATAAGAAATCCCAAAAGCCATTGTAACCAATTGATCTTATACCAATTTGTTGTGCAAATTAATGTGCAACAGAAAACCAAATCACACAATGCAACAACCAATAATGAAATATACAAAAAACACAATCATACAGATTACATGAAAGTAATTAAACAATGTCACGAAGAATTATGTGGTTTGACAAAGCCTACATCTACGAGAGCAAACAACTGTGAATTTTCACTATCTTGTGTCCAAAGACATTGAGTTACAACATATAATAACATATATATAACCCTCCTGAACATTTTCACACCAAAACCCAACCTATTCAACTTTCCAATTCAAAATCCAAAAAACAATGTTGTGTAACCAAGCTAAACCATTGATGATTTCAGACAAACCTTTGACGGTTTAATGTTGAGACCAAATAGTCAATATAATGCTACAAAGTCATCGACTATTTCCTCATCACTTGAACAAAACCATTGACATTTTTAGGAAAACTATCATCGTTTTCTTCCTACAAGTCATCTTCTCTATTTTTCCACTATGTTTTCTTTGTATATGTGTTCCACTCAACATACAAGCCACACATTACAACAGAAATCCATATATGAACTTACACTAACTAACATGCAGAAATAACATCACCCTCCATGCATACACTAACACCATATTCATATGGACATAAATACCACACATGTCTCTACATATGCAAACACAACACACAAAAACATATTCACATGCATATGTCTATACATTCATGACCATCACTTGTACACGCAATAGAACACATATATTAAAAGCAGGAAGGGAATAAAAAAATAGGGGGGAGAGAGAGAAAGAGAGAGAGGGAGAGAGATAGGTTTACTAAGAGGGAGGTTTTAGCTTTGGTTCTAAAGGTGAAAGCACAAAGAGTAGATAGGAGTATGAGGATTGTTTCATGAGGAGGGTGTGAGATTGGGCAGGATTTGTATAAAATAAGATAGAGAGATGGCAAGATATGTTTAAAGAGCCCTTATTTGCGATTTTGTAGGAGAAAGATAGCAATGAAAAAAGGTATGATTTAGTGAGGGATAGAGATGGGGCAATAACTAGGTTGGTTAGCTAGTCATTATAGGGAGATTCCTAGAGATGATAACAAGGTCATAGTACAAGACAGTCTCATACAATGTAGGGTTTTCATTGGATTGGGTTTTGGTGGAATAAGGAAGAAAAGTGAGCGGGATAGAAGGTGTTTTAAGCACCTAAGAGGTGATGAAGGAGTCAGGGTGGTGGCAGAAAAGTGTTCTTGCAAGCTTTAACGGTAGAACAACCACTGGTGGGGCTCTAATATGCATACCAAATGCGTATGAATGAATACAATAGGGGAGGCTTTAAAATGACATCATTATAGTCTCCCCCTCTTACTATAATTTTTTGTTCAAAACTAGTTGAAATGGTGTCATTTTTGGGCTTATTGATTTCTTTTTAACTCTAAACTTGAAACAACATCATTTATTAGGCCCCTATATATGCCCACATAAGTGCAGGCATGGGATCACACACAAGCTCGCGCAACCACCTTTGTCTAATTAAAATCATTATTATTGATTTATTGTTTATTATTAAGTTTTTTATTTAAAAAAAAAAAAGTCATTTACCAAAACGGATAAATCCATAAGTAGGGCTCAATAAAAATACCCAAAAAATTATAGAAAAATCCGGCAAGGATATCAGAAAGAATAAACCTAAAAAGAAAGGATTTTCTTGGTTTTCGTGTAGAATCTAAAGACCTTTTCAAAGTGTTCTAGACCATTTCAAACCATTCTTGACAATTAGAAACTATAAAAAATTTCTCAATATGGGTATAAATGCCTTTAAATGAAAAAAGTGAGTAAAGAGGGGAGAAAAGACAAGGCTTATTCTGTTTGTGTTTCTGATGCACTGTCCAGTGTTTGCCTGAACACATTTTAGTATTACCAACTATTATGTAGTAATTATGTCAATAATGAAATCCTAACTTGAGATGATATTAAAGGAGAAATAACGAGATAAGAATGATTAAGTTCAGGCCATGTTATGGTACAAGAGAGATAGGGAAGAGTGTTTACATCACCTCCTAGATTGCTTAGACCACTTGCTTCATCTTCAAATTTATATTAAGTGTTGCTATGTCACTTACCTCTAGCCCTACTAGAAACAAGAATAAATGGGATATGGTTATCACTATTAATAAATATTTATTATATTATACAGGGATCTAGTGGAAACTTAAGGATTTAGTGGTACTATTTAGATTTCCTAAATGGTGGTACTTTAAAAGTTAAAATATTTTTAAAAAAGCGCAACCAATTTTTTCATGGCCTATAAAAATATATAAGTTGAACCTATTTAGTTAGATAGTGCGTGCAAACCCTAGCAATATGAAGTGCCATCAACTTTGGGGGTGGGGTGACGGGAGCATAATTTCCTAGTATAAGGCATCCTTATAGTGGATTTAACATTATAAGATAATTTTCCTTTTTTTTTCCCTTTTACTTGTTTCTCAATGACACCCCTTGGTGCCCATTAATGTGTTATCCTCCTTTCCTATAGAAAAGAAGTCCTCTAAAGGAATAACATCTACAAAAATGATCTAACTTCTACTCATATCTACTCATTGAATATGGAAGATTTTTTTTTTCTAATATTTATAACTCTAATAGATAATTAAAAACAAACCCCTCTCTACATTGGAAATGGGTCGCCATTTTCATTTTTTTCTAGTTCCACAATATTTTATGCTTGAACAAGGATTTGAAGCATGAAGTTTTCAAACTTTCAAACGCTTCCTATAATTGTAATGTTATGCGTTTTCTTTTTTAAAAAAAGTTCTATCAAAAAGTGGAAGCATGAAGATTATACATGTTCATAAAGATAGATGCACATATGAGATGGCATAAAAAGAAACATCTTCAAAAGGACAACACACTTAACCATCCAACATACTCACAAGCTTGGGCTGAGTTTGACAAAATGTATTAGTGGTTTTCCAATGACCCTCACAATATCAGACTTGTTATTACTTTAGATGGTTTCAATCTTTTTTTGTAAGATGAACAATTCGTATAGCATATGGCCAATTGTGATGATGTCATACAATTTTCTACCTTGGTGATATATGAAAGAACCCTTTGTTGAATCAGGTGTAATCCCAAGAGGGGGGGGTGAATTGGGTATTTAAAAAATCTTTGACACTAATTTACCGCTTAAACTCTTCTTATATATTTACCAATAAATTCTTGTTACTCAATTACTTTTGAACAAGACTATCCAACCTATGCATGCAATATACACAATTTAAATGCATTTCTGAAAATAAATAGTAAAGGGAAGGGAGAAGACAAACACAGTTTTACGAGGTTCAGCCGACTTGGCCTACATCCTTGCCTTGAGCAAGCACTAAAGGATTCACTAAAACCCTGCTCATTTAAGTGGGACAGAACTTCCCTTACAATCCGCTGCTTACAAGAGGCACAGTTTCCTCCTACTCCGCTGCTTACAAGAGATACAGCTCTCTCCTCACACACCGATTCACACACCGAACCGTGTATACAATAAAATCTGAAAATTAACACTCAAAACAATGCTTCTAACAAAAGCTGGTGAGTACAATTCAAAAACCTAATACATTAACATATGATATAACTTGAAGCTCATGAATGTATGAAAAATGATACAATCGTTTTATATATGATATGCTTCAACACACAACTCCCTATTTAACCAAAACTCCCAAGTAAAGATATATTTAAAATGTTTTGGAGTCAACTAGGTTTCTTGGTTCACTTTGCAAAAATGCACAAGTATGTTTGAAGTGAACTAGTTAACAAAAACTTTGTCTTGAATACAAACTCAATCAAACTCACAAAGTTTTATTTCATGTATTCAATCACAAACTGAGCATATTAATTTTCAAAAAATATCCCTCAATTAAATGTATAGTTATAAGTACCAAGGATATTTATTTAAGCTTTAATATATCTAAAATATAAATCCTTTAGAAAACACCCACTTGAATCAAAAAATCAATCAACCAAGTTAAATAAGTTTTCTCAAGTAATGATCTTTTCAAAACTCATTTTTTTATATGAATATGCACACTCATTATCAAAACTTTTCTAATGATAGCCAAGAGCACGTAATAAGATGAGATGAGATGTTCTTAAGAATAATAACTTGAAAGATCAAACCTTAATACTAGATTGAAGTACAATTGAGTAAACAAGTTCCCTTTGAGAATCTGAGTTGATTTGCCCAAGCTTAAAGATTCGAGATTGAAGTGTAGGCAATCGTATAGCACTAGGAGCAAATTTTCAACGTTCTTTCTACAATGTGTGTTCTTCTCTTTCGTGTGTGTCTAACATCTGTTCTAGGGTTTAGATATTCAGAATATATAGTATATTACCCTTAGGATTGATCTCAGCCATTGGATCAATAAAATAGCTCACGAGTCCTTTTAATAAAAATCGGATTTTTAGACTTTCTCGCAACTTCAGGCAACCAAAGTGGGGTTCAGGCTCCTGAAGTGGCAACTTCAGGCGCTTGAGGTTCCAGGGTCAAGCGATCAAAGTACCTCAGCCAGGTTCTGTTTTCCCATTTAATTCTTCAGCCTACCAAACTTAATCTTCAGGCAACTGAAAAAATTCTTCAGGCATCTGAGGTTGAGTTCAAGCTACCGAAGTCCCCTTTTTCTCACTTATTCATTTCCAGTTTAAAATTCTGCTTTGCTTCTTTGCTTAGGTCTTTTATAAAACAAGTTTTCCATGATTTTAAAAACCTTTCTAAGCCCATGTAAGTTCCCTAATGATGTACATGAAATGCATTGTTGGCCTAAGGCTTACAATTCATATTTTGATGATTACAAATCAAATAATATATTTAATATGTTTCAAGTAAAAGTTTCTCAAGAAAACTCAAGTGTATAAGGAATTTTATGGATTACAAAGAATCCTTGAAGAACACAAAGTAAAGCTTATGGATTATAAAGAACATGAAGAACAAAGTTATATTGTGAAAAGCTCAAAGGAAAGATTGCAACAACAAAGATGATGGAAGAACAAGTTTTGAAGACTAAAAGAATTATATTTTTTTTTAAATGTAAGTACTTTAAAGTTAATCTCAAGTATAAAGTGGTTTGAAGCTTATAGAAATTCAAAAATATGTTTATATATATATATATATATATATATACTCTAAAGAATGTTTTTTAAATCAATAAAAAGAAAGGGTTTAAGAAAAAAAATACTTTTTTAAATAATGAAGGGTCAGGCGACTGCAACATTAAGAAAATGATTTTTCAAAAAGTCAGTAACTAGACAGGCGACTGCCTAACCTGCCAGGCGCCTGCATGAACAAGCCAAATGACTGCCTTGGTTCTGGCAGGCGACTGCCAGCATTCTGTGTTGAGATAGTGCTCTGTGACAGGCGACTGCCTCTCGAACATTGGCATTAAATCTCTCAACGGGAAGATTTTTTAAACCACGTTTTTGAACATATTTATTTCAAAATAATTGGAAATGATTTTTAGGAATCTTTAGGAGTAATGGATGGTTTCTAAAACATCTATAAATAGTCAAAATCTTCAAAGATTTAAAATGATTATTATTGAAGCAATATTCAAAGGTTTTTGAAATCAAGCAATCTCCAAAGGTTTTCAGATGCAGCAATCTTCAAAGTTTTTAGATCAAGCAACTTTCAAAGGTCTTTAGATCAAGCAAAGTTTTCAAAGGTTTTTTGATCAACTGATCTTCAAGTATTCAAAATTCTCAAAGGATCTAAAACTTTCTTGAGTTTAAATTTCTGATCTAATACTAATTCATACTTTGAAGCAAAGCTTTAAAAAAATCAGAATCTTTCATTTTCTTTGAAAAATCATTTGATAATTCATACTAAGCATTAAGCTTCAAATTTCTTATACTTAAATTACCTTGAAGTATAAGTGTGCTGATCATTGTACTAATTTACTCCATTGTGAGAGTTCTCTTTTGTACACAAATTTCTTTATCATCATGCTTAAACGATTCAGAGTTGTTGAATCGTTGGACCAAACAAGGGGTTATAGTTTGGAGAGGCGGGCTTTAGCCTAACAGAAGGAGTGGTTGTAAATAGGTATTGTTCCACCAGGTAAAGGAACTAATAGAGTGGAATCCTTTGGTGTTTTGCCAAAGGCGAGGACATAGGCTGTGTTGAAGCCAAACCTCATAAAAATTCTTGTCTCTTTCTCTCTGCTTTACTTTATATTCTTTACTTGCTATAGTTGTATGATTTAAAAGTGTAGGTTGGAGGTTCTTAAGTGAAAAAGAAACAAAAGTACTTGATATTTAGAAAGTACGTTTTGATTAATCGTTTGCGGAAACCCAAAGAGGGAGTACGTTGGTTAATCTACGGAAATCTTAATCAAGTAGAGTGCATACTAAGAGTTTATAGGGAAATCAACAAAAGCTTTAATATTTTTGATTGAGTGATTTAATTATCTTGGTTTCATTGATTGACTTGTGAATTTAAATTTCAGTATTTCTTAAGTGTGGTTATCGTTCATATATATCTTGTTTTCTGGGTAATTAAAATTAAAAGCTTAAAAATTATTAAAATTTAAAAAGAATCCAATTCACCCCCCCCCCTCTTGGGAAGCTATTCTTCATTTCATGCATGAATCCTAAAATCATTCTAATTTATGTTGAGGCTCAAATTAAATCATACGAGAATGTAAATACATAAGTTCTAAATACCCATTCCCAAGATGCTCTTGAATTTTGACGCTTGCATCTTGATTCTCGTACTCTTTGAGTTACATGGATCTTGTCAAGATTTGTTAGCTTTACTTTGTGACTTCCATGACTCGTTATCTATCCATGCATGCTTAATATGGTTCCTGTTCACAAACTCAATGCACATATCAAATACCAAGTGATTTGTCATTATCAAAACAGGATTGGACTCGTAGAGTCAACACCCTTCATTTACATGTCTTTGCTTATTCTTAGACTGAGGGCACCTAGTAATGATATTGATGTTTACCTGAGGCCCTTAATTGATGAGTTAAAAGAACTATGGGAAAAAAGAGTGGAAACATTTGATGTAGAAATTGGAACAACATTTTGATGGAATGCAACAATTTTGAGGAAAATTAATGATCTTCTTAGCTTACGACCATCTATTGGGGTGGAGCACAAAAAGATACTTCATATGCCTAGTGTGTAATAAGGATGTTGTGTCTTTATCCTTGATGCATGGAAAATTTTATACTTTCTGTGTCATTGTCGTTTTCTACCACATTGACATTCTTAAGGGACTCATTTTAATAGAATCTTTAATGGAAAATTCGAAAGAAGGTTATAACCAAAACGAATGAGCGGGGAATAGATATTAGAGTGATTGCAATTGATAAAAAAAAAATGTCAAATTTGAGAAAGAATCGAGCGATGAGAAAGGAAACGTAGTGAGATTGAGTTAAATTGGACCAAAAAAAGCATCCTTTTTTAGTTGTCACACTGGAAAGATCATTTACTATGCCATAACTTGGATGTTATGCACATTAAGAAAAATATTTGTGAGAATGTTATTGAGATATTATTATATATAAATGGGAAACGAAGGATAATGCAAATGCTTGCCTAGATATGAAGGAGATGGGAATACAACTTGATTTGCACCTCATTCATGATGGAGACAAGCTTCTTATGCCATCGACATGTTACACATTGACAAAGGATGAAAAAAATAGCCTCTTTGAATGGTTGAAATCAATTAAGTTTCCTAATGGATATGCATCTAACATATCTTAACGCATAAGAACAAAGGAAGGTAAGATGTTAGGAATGAAAAGTCATGACTATCATATCCTTCTTCAAAGAGTTCTACAAGTTTTCCTTCGCGGATCCTTGACTGATGATGTTCACTTAGCGTTGATTGAGTTGGGAGTTTTTTTTTTTTTTTTTTCCTAAAAAAAATTGAAATTGAATGTATTTGAATGGTTAAAGAAAGGCATTGAAATCATATTATGTAAGCTTGAGAAAATATTTTCACTAGCATTCTTCAGTGTTAGTATCCACCTAGTCGTCCATTTACCAAGGGAGGTCATAATTGCAGAACTAGTGCAATACTGTTAGATGTATCCAATTGAGAGGTAATTTTTTATCGTGCAACAATTTTCACATGATTTCCTTACTTTATTTGCAAATATTGTAATCTTATGTAAAATGCATTGGTTCTTGTCCACTTTAAAGAACTATGTGCGCAACAAGGCACGACATATATTGATAGTGAATGTCATAGTGAATGTCTTGCATTTTTATCAATGTATCTACATGATATTGACACAAGATTCACTTGCGATAAGCAAAATGCAGACATGAATGGTAATGATGAAGACTAAGAACCCATAAGGTCCATATTTCGAGCAAATTTTTGACCAATGGGAAGATGGGTATATGATTTTGTTTAATATTGAGGAGCTGACAAAGGCGTATTTTTTACGTGCTTAATAATTGTAATGAAGTTGTTCCATACATAGAGTACGTGGTTTCCTAATCCATATTTTGCATTGTATATATGCATATATACTTAGTTGACATTAGCATGTATTATTGTTCCATACAGTGAGCATAAAGCTGAACTTGAAAAAGAAAATGAAAGAAATGATGAAAAATACACTAGAAAGAATTTGTCAAGAGGTTTGGGACACGTGTAAGTAACAACTATTTTGTGAATTTGATAATAATTAAATTTTAAATAATTGTTAAATCATCTATACAAACTTATTTTTACTACAAAATTCAATAATGTAACTCAGGAAAGTTAACTTCTTATACTTGAATAAATAAAAAACCACAATAGCTTTACCTCTGTGGTAGGCTCGCCAAGGCTTGGGTCCTTAACTACCAAAAATAATATGTTGACTCTAAGAGTCCAATCCGGTTTTGATAATGACAAATCACTTGGTATTTGATCTGTGCATTGAGTTTGTGAACAGGACTTATATTAAGCATGCACGGAAGGATAACGAGTTATGGAAGCCTTAGAGTAAAGCATACATATCTTGACAAGATCCATGGAACTCAAAGAGTACGAGAATCAAGATGCAAGCGGCAAAGTTCAAGCATATCTTGGGAATTGGTACTTAGACCTCATGTATTTACATTTTCGTATGATTTAAATTGAGGCTCAACATATACCTTAGAATGAATTTAGGACTCATGCATTTCATGAACATCATTAGGGGACATTCATGGACTTAGAATTAATGTCAAAACCCTAGAAATTATTTTTATAAAAGATCCAAGAAAGAAAGAAAAACATATTTTGAACTGGAAAGTGAATATGCAAAAATTGGGGACTTCGGTTAACTGAACTTTAAGCTCGATTGACTGAAAAATTTCCTCAGACGTCTTAAGAATTAGTTCAAACATCTGAAGATTTTTGGGTGAAAAATAGAAAATGGCAGAAGCACCTCAGATGACTGAACCTTGACCTCGATCATCTGAACTCGACACTTTGGTCATTTGACCCTTGACCTCGGTTGTCTGACCCTGTGTCCAGGCTATTTTTTCAAAGGATAAAAGTGACTTCGGTCATCTGGGCCCTTGACCTCAGTCGTTTGAACTTTCTGAAAAGATTAAAATTTTAATTTTTATTGTGTAAGCACGTGAGCTATCTTTTGATCCAACGGTTGAGATCAATTCTAAGGGTAAGACACTATAAATACTGATTATCCAAACCCTAGTATGTAAGCTAAACACAAGAAGATCAACGTAAAGTGAAGAACATATCTTGTTGAAAGAAAACGGAGATACTTGAGCTGATTGTTGTATGTTTGCCTACGCTCTAGTTTCTACACATTTTTTTTGGGAAAATCACTTTCGAAAATCTAAAGGGATCTCTATTGTACATCTTGTGCTTCAACTTGGTTTGAGGTTTGGCTATTACATTTAGTTTTATTAGAGAATCTCTTATCACCATCTATTTTGATATCATTAGAGAAACTTGATATTGAGTTTTCACATTCATATAAAGATCGTTTTTGACAAACTCAGTACTTAAGAAAGTTATGTATTTAACCATTGATTAAAGTTTCTTTATTCAAGTGTATTCTTAGTTTAAACCTGATATTTTTGAATACATCTAAACTATTTGAATATACCTATATCCTTAGAAGTGCATAACTATCTAAATACATATTGAAGGATATATTGTGAAAATCAAATATTAAGTTTGTTGATCTTTGGCATTATCATCTTAGAGCATTAAGTTAATATTATCAAGATCACATTGAGTTTGAAATATCTAGAGAAATATTGTTTGTTTGAAAAAGTATGTTTGGTATCTTTGCAATCTACAAAGCTATCTTTATATTCAAAGATCTAACCTAAGATCTTCAAAGCATTGTTTTATACAAACATTTTTGGGAGATTTGATAAAAAGAGATTTGTGTGTTCAAGCATATCATACATAAACGATTATATCGTTTCATACATTCTGAGCTTCAAATTTTATCTTATGTTAATGTATTAGGAATTTGAATTGTACTCACGAGCTTTTGTTTGGAAGCATTTTTGAGTGTTTACAGATTCTATTGTATTCACGGTTCCGTGTGTGAACCGGGGTTTGAGGAGAGAGTTGTATCTCTTGTAAGCAGTGGAGTAAGAGGGAGCTATGCCTCTTGTAAGCAGCGGATTGTAAGGGAAGATCCGTCCCCATTTAAGGAGCAGGGATTTTAGTGAAATCCTTGAGTAGTTGCTCAAGGGGAGGACGTAGGCCGAGTTCGATGAACCTCATAAAAACTGCATTTGTCTTCTCTCTTCCCTTTACTCTTTACTTTCAACACTATATATAAACTGTTCATAGTGCATGTATAGGTTGAATTACAATGCACAATTAATTGGGTAATAAGAACTCATTTGTAAATTGAATTTTGTTTTTTATAAATCCCTAAGATTGGTTTACTAAATATACAAGTAGGGATTAAGTGGTAGAAAGACTCAAAGAATTTTTAAAATATCCAATTCAGCCCCCCCCCCCCCCCCCTCTAGGGATTACACCTAATTCTACAATTGGTATCAGAGAGAGTTTACATAGAATTAATAGTCAATTTTTAAAAATATCACATGACACATATTAGTGTAACTCCATTTGGCAAGGGACACTCATCCACTAGACCACCCATTTTCTGTGGTGTAAACTACACCTATTGGAAACGTAGGATGAGCATATATCTATTAAATGTTGATTGGAAGGTTTGAAAAATAGTGACTAAGGGTAATCATATTTCCTTGAAAGTAATTGATAAGATTAATGTTCCTAAAACTGAAGATGAATATACTGAAGAGGACTGGAAGTCAGTACAAATCAATACCACTGCCATGGACTTGCTTTTCTATGCATTAGATGTAAATGAATTTAATAGGGTAATGGCATGTAACTCGGCTAAAGAAATTTGGGAAAAATTAGAAGTTACATATGAAGGTACTAAGGAAGTCAAGGATAGTAGGATAGACATGCTCACCAGTGAATATGAAGCATTTAAAATGATGGTTGTTGAATCTATACAATCTATGTACACTAGATTCACACATATCATCAATTCTTCGAATGCACTTGGAAAGACTTACCCTACTTATGAGTTGATCAAGAAAATGCTCAGGGGATTACCTCTAGTGTGGGAAGTGAAAGCAATGGCAATAGCAGAAGGGAGAAATCTCAATGAGATGTCAGTGGACGAACTCATTGGATCGCTCATCACCTATGAGCTGGCAATAAACGAAAGGAAGATTAAGCAAAGCAAAGCAAAGAAGGTCACTGCACTTAAGGCATCATCAAGCTATTCAAGTGAAGGAAGTGACTCCGAAACGGATGATGACATGGTCTTGCTAACAAGGAAGTTCGGGAAGTTCTTGAAGAAGAACAAGAAGTTCAACAGAAAATTTCGGAATTCTAAATCGAAAAGAGGAGAACCTAGCATGAAGAAAAAGAAGGAAGATCCACCAACTTAGAAATTATAAAATATACAAAAATAATAATTTAATATTTAATTTAAACTGCTCCTTCTAATCTCACCCATGCTTCCGCTACGCTACTCTGTGGCTATGCTCCTCAAGATATTTGAAATTTTTGATAAAAATTGGAATGAGACACCTCTTAGTAAGTAAGGACTAGATTATTATCAGTGTGTGGCTGACATGAGCTTTACTGTATAAAAATATATTCAATAATACTACTTTAATAAAAATTGCATTTATAAACTGTAGATCACATATATATAAATGAATATACATACTTTTCTCCCAAAACATCATTTAACCCTATTAAATTGCCAAAATAACATAAATATCCAAATATAAGTACTTTCCTTCAAAACATCATTTAAACCCATTAAATGACCTTAATCACATAAATATCCAAATATGTATAAAAGAACAACTTCTGGCCGATGCATGTCATGTTTAACCCCTATGATGGGTTGTGCGGTCCGAAGACTGGACTTAGTATTGGTTGGCTGACCAAAGCTAAATTAAAAATTTGTCTCTAAGATCATTTTGCCTACCACATCCTGATTCGGAAACAAGTGCGTACAACTACTCAGGCCAAACTGATTATCCACGGCCAAATCTTCCACAACAGTGTGGCTGCACTAATATTCTTTTGTAGCTACGGTACCAAGCATCCACCACATTCAACCCATCAGGGTTCTCAAACCATATAATTGAACTTTATGCAATAAAACAGTATCATAATTTCATCATTTTCAACAAACATGTTTCAATAAAATTGCCTCAATATTTGCCATAAATCACGTAATAAGTATAATACCATAAAATTCCAAATTTTCTCAATTATGCAATAAAATAACTCATGCCACACAATTTATATAATAATTAAAATTCCATAGCTTGCCTGTGAAATTTCTATTTATATATATATATATATATATATATATATATATATATATTTGGTAGATTTAGATAAAAACAAATATGGGTATGATCAACTCCCCATATTTAAATTTGATCCCAAATATATTTTGAAAAACCCTAAATGTGATCAAACCCCCGTAGTATAATTTAATTCAGGCATGTGGATATTATTAAAATAAAAATAATTAATTTAAATCAGACATATTTTAAAATAAATTTTGACATAATGTAGCCCACCTACCCTAACCCTAGAGTGGTGCTTATGGCGTGTGGATGATTAAATTTCTTTGGTTAAATCGTTGAAGAGCGAAGCAAGGACCTAGGAATGATGTTCGTTCTTCAATTTGGCCAAGAAATGGTGGAGAAATTGAGAGAGAGAGAGAGAGAGAGAGAGAGAGAGAGAGAGAGAGAGAGAGAGAGAGAGAGAGAGAGAGAGAGAGAGAGAGAGAGGAGAGATTCGTGAGGGGGGTCTCTGGAAATAAGGAGAAAAGGGGGCTATTCTTCCTAAAGGATCAATATATATATATATATATATATATATATATATGCATAATGTTATAATAAAATATTATTATATTATATTGTGTTTTATTAATATATTATTATATTATATTATATTATTTAATTAATTATTATTATATTATTAATTAATTATTTATTTATTTTTTTAGTATTACTACACAAATCCTATATAAATATTTTTGGGATTGTTACATTCATGATGTTGGTCGATGGTGGGTTTGATCTCTTTATAATCTTATATACACTCAGGTAATAAATCATGCACATGGTCTTCATAACCGACAAAATATTCTCCCATATTGGTGAGTCTGGCTAAAGTCATCATGAACGATGATATGACTATGTCGCAATTATGGGAAAACATGGCATTCTCCTAACTTCCTCCTACAAAAGTATATGCTGGCCAAATCTATCATTGCAGCTATAGGCAATGGTTCAACCATGCCTGATGATTCCCTAAAATGTACTATTTTAGGTCCCTATTTACCTTTTTCTTGTATTCATTTATCTTGTAAATACCCTTTGTTCTCATAGTTTGGAGTTATGCAAGGTTTGTTCATCTTTTAGGAAAAACATATTAAAATCGAGGAGTTAAGCAATACGAGGAGCCAAGGGAGTATTTGGGAAGCACAAAGCTCAAATCAGATGCTCAACCAAGCCCCTAGAGCCTCAATGCATCAAAGGAAATAAGGCATGGTTTGACAATGTGGTGCAACAAAACTGAAAGTGAATTGCTGCAAGGTTCGACCAAGTGTTCGATTAAGTGACCCTTAAGGGCGACCAGGTTGAGAAACTGAAGCTAAATGAGTTAGAGATATTGAGAGTCTCAACTAATAGCTCGATCAGAGAGACCATAAAGGGTGATCAAGTTGAGATCATAAACTTTCCTGAAGACCGAGATCCTACAATTCTCAACCATCATCTCGACTAGCAAGACTCAAAAGTGTGACTAGGTCAAGAAAACCCGAATTTGAATTAATGATTTCTCAGGAGCCTCAACTAGGGCACGACCACGGGAGAACAAGGATACGACCTGGTCAACTGACGCAAATTGCTTCGCGAGATTTTTGCAGAAATTTCCTATTTTGAATTTTAAACCTTGTAAACCCTATTAGGTATAAATAATAGCTTTTTATATGTTCTTGGGGTTCCTATTTGGCCTCTTTTAGGTTAGTGACAGGCCTAGGAAGCCTTTGAAAGCCACTTAGATTAGGATTTACTACTTTTCCTTTCAATTCATGTACCGGTTCGTGCAAGGATTCTTTGACAGCCTGTGACAACCTATGAGTTCCATGTGCAACCGACTAGATAGATAGTCTTTTGATTGTATTTCCGGTCGTTAGTGACAGATGTTCGAGTTGCAATTAAATGATTTTTACATGCTTTCCTTTACATGTTTTCTTTTACTATTTTCCTTTACATGCTTTATTTACATACTTTCTTTAATGCTTTCATTTCAATATGATACAAGTTTACATCTTTGAGTGTGAAGATACAATAGGGTAAAGGATAGCCTAGTTAGGGATTCAGTCACCTATACGGATTAGGCTATGGTTCATGTATGAAGTGATCTTGTGATCATTGTGGTAGAGTATGCCCTAGTTACCTATCGTACTCCAGACGACTAGTGCACCTTCACTACTTTATGCCATCGAATGGTTCACTTAGCCGTCAGCCTAAGACAGATAGCTGACCGGACATAGCTAGTGCGTACGACAGTCTAGGTGTGATTTATACTCTAAGATCTACTTTCTAGGAGTAGTGTTAATATAGATTTACTGCTCCCAGTAGTTGTTAGAAAATCCCAATCAAAATCTCTTCTTTTTCCTTTTTACACAAAGTGTAGTAAAGTAGGTTTGAAGTGGTTAACAATTGCACACTAGTCCTTGGGGATAAACACCCGACTTAGTCATTATTCTACTGAACTTAGGAGTAGTTAGGTTTATAAATTTTATCTTTGGTAGTTAAGGACCCAAGCCTTGGTGAGCCTACCAAATTTTGGCACCGTTGCCGGGGACTGTGTTATGGTTGTAAGTCAATTTCTAGTTTAGCATACTATACTTTGTTTTTACTTGTTTTCTTTTATTTTTGTTTTTTTTAGATACTATGAAGTCTTAATTTTTTGATGCATGTGTATATGCTAGGTTTACACTCTTTTGATCTTGAGTTAGTGCCTATAAAAATTGAGATTGAGAGATCCCGTAGGTCCATTAGGAAATCTACCTCTAGTCCCAAGTTAGCCAACTCGGCCAAACTTAAAGTCATGGCTAAACATAATCTGATTCCTGCCCTTCAAAATCTGTAACCCCAAGCTCCCCACCAACCTATGGTGGAGGAGCAACCTCTTCGGATCCTTAGAGAGTACTTCACACCCAACACATATACCTTGCCATTTTGTATCAAACTTTTGGATGTTGAGATGGCTCAATTTGAGATCAAGACTTCCTTCATCTCAATGCTTCCCAATTTCCATGGGAATTCCAATGAAAATCCTAATGGGCATCTAGATGAATTTCTCAAAATTTGTTCCACCATCTGAATGTCCAACTTTGGTGATGACACCCTCTAATTGAAAATTTTCTCATTCTCTCTAAAGGATAAGGCCAAATATTGGCTGAATTCCTTAGAGCCGAACTCGGTGACCAACTGGGCCACCATGCAACATAATTTCTTAAAGAAGTGCTTCCCCATTAGGAAGGCTAACCAGGTGAGGAAGGCCATCACTAGTTTCTCACAAGTGGATGGGGAACTATTTTTCGAGACATGGGAGCGCTTTAGGGACCTCTTGCCAAAATGCCCACATCACCAACTCCCGAAGTGGCAATTAGTTCAAACCTTCTATGAAGTATTAGCTGAGTGAGACTGGTCCATGGTAGATGCATCTTGTGGAGGTAATTTCCTCACGAAAAACAAGAATGAGGTTTGGGCTCTTTTCGAGAACCTGGCCAAAAATTCTTAGCAGCACGCTGTTGTTGCTCATGGATCATCCTAACCATCATCCACCACTCCTAAGGGAATCTATGAGTTAGCCACGGGCCATGACCTTGCTCCCACACTACACACTATAGTTAAAAATTTAGATCAGTTCTTGTCCTTAAGACAACAACCTTAGCCTGTGGTGTGTGCAAAGGTGTGTGTCATTTGTTCTAATCCTTCATGCACTTGTTATAATTCCCCCCATGCACCGCCCCCACCTGAGTTTGTGCAGAAAGAAGTTAAGGCCACCCATAATTGGTATGATATGCTATCCAATGACCCATATTCAAACAAGTACAATCTTGGGTGGAAACAACATCCTAATGTCTCCTGGAGGCCATTAGCTTTGGGTATCCAATCTTAAAGACTTCAAAAATCACCCACTGTTCCACCTCCTTGCCCATACCAAAATTCCCAAAATCCTCTTATTTATGCCCCCTTGACCTTCATCTTTTCATCAACCATCTCCTCCTCAGCCCAAATATGATTCGTTTCAAGAGACGATGTTGAAAGCCCTTTAAGGCATTAAGGCTGATCGCAAAGTAGATCGACAATTACTCCACTTTCACTTCTAGTCTATTGCCAAGCTAGTAGCCACCATGGGGCAACTAGCTTCCTCTTTGAGTAGGAGAGATGAGGGTAAATTGCTAAGTCAACCTCTAGTGAACCCTAAAGGCCAGTATAGGTTAGAATGTGAGTTGGCTGCTGAACCTTTGTCATATCATGAGCAAACCCAAGTTGTAACCATTTTTCAAAGTGGTAGGGAGGTAGACAATAGAGTTGGGGAGAAGTTAGACCAAGAAAATGATAAGGATAAGACCAGGGAAGAACCCAAAGATAAGTCATGTGATCCTCTTTCTCCTCATCTGGTAGCTAATACCGATACACCTACCCTCTCCAACGATGGAGCACTTCCCCATTATATCCCTATAGTGCCATTCCCTACAGCTTTTCATACACCCTCTAAATCTAATAAAAAGGTCACCACTGAGTCCATCATGGACACATTTATGCAAGTCAAGGTCAACATTCCTCTCTTAGATGCTATCAAGCAAATGTTTGCATATGCCAAGTTCCTCAAGGGCTTGTGCACGTAGAAGCAAAAATTGAGGGTGCACATGAACAAACAAGTTATGCTAGCTGAGCACGTAAGCTCAATTCTATTAGGACACCTTCCTCCAAAACTAAAAGACCTCGAGGCTCCAACCATCTCGTGTGTAATCGGTGATTACACCATTGATAGGGCTCTTTTGGATTTTGGGGCGAGTGTGAACCTACTTCCGTACTCGACCTACAAACAATTTAATTTAGGAGAGCTAAATCCCACCCCCATCACCTTGACTTTCGCCGACCGATTAGTAAAAATACCTCAAGGTGTGGTAGAGGACGTCTTGGTCAAAGTCGAGGAGTTCTATTATCTTGTTGACTTCGTAGTCTTGGATATGGAACCTTCCAACCCAACCAAGGACCTGATCCCTATTTTATTAGGATGGCCATTTTTAACTACACCTAATGCCTGCATTCAATGTAGGACTGGGATTATAGAAATGTCCTTTGGCAACATGCAGCTCCAGCTTCCCAACATCCACCTGATGACATCCAAGCTTTGGACGTTGACATGATAGAAGAATGTGTTAAGGAAGACGCTCCCTCAATTTTGTGGAGGAACCCTTTAAAGGATGCACTTCAGCCCAAGAGCCCCTATACATTTAGCTTGGAGGACCCGTAGGAGCAGATTTTGGCCATTCATTATTCGGCCTCTAGTTTATAGGGATGGTTGTGGGTAGGTGAGATATGATTTAATGAAGAAATGGAGGAAGAAACCCCTAGTTTTGAACCTGGGTGAGTTCGACATAAGCTTTCACTATGTCTGGCTGAAGATGGTAAACCTAGCATTTCCAAGAGGCAACTCGTGTATTTTTTTTTTTTTTTATTATTATTTTTTTTTTGAGTCCTTAGGTTGTACATTGTAGTGTAAATAGGGTTTAGAGTCCTTATAATAGGTTTTAGGTTGTTTGAGGGTGCGACTAGGGCACAACCAACATGCATAGGTGTGACCTGGTTGAGCCTTGAGAGTCTTCTAAACTTCCAAAGTATTGCGAAGTTTGACTAGGGGTGTGACCAGCACCCTATGCTAACGTGACCTAGTCAAGCATAGATGTTCCTAAATCAGTTTTGGGTGCAACTTGTTGAAACTGTCGTAAGTTGAATTTAAAAACCTCTTCCCGCGAAGCTCAAAACCATTTTCTCTCGGTCCCTTTGCCCCTCCCTCGTCGTACCTCAACCCGACCTAGTTGCTCGAGCCTCCGCCACCTCTCTAGAGCTCCGATGAGCCTCTGGTGTCCCTCCAATGACTTGCCCTAGCTCTGGTGATTCATCATAGTGCATTAGGGTTCCGGCTAGTTGTTTCTTTACACCCATGTCTCTTTGTTTTCTCCACTTTTCTCTCTTCCCACCCCCAATTGATTTCCTACGAAGATGCTTCTACGTTTAGGATCTCAAACTGGTTTAAAGTATGCCTCCTCACCTCGATCAACCACCAAGCGCCAAAGGGACCAAGACCCACCAAGAGAAGAGTCTTCTTCAAGAAGGCGAGTGGCCTCAAGAGAGCAGGCAACGAGAGTATCAAAGGTGACCCAAAAGAATAGTCAATCGCCCCCAGTGTGAGCTACTGCGCCACCTCCTATAAAGCAGGGGGCACGTCTTCTTAGTCGGTGTCGTTCAGCACAATTCGGCCAACTATGCCTGTTGGAATTGGTGTATTCCCAATAGGAGGGTGAATTGGGTATTTAACACTTTACTCCTAGGTTAATTCAAATTCCAAAAACAGTATTACACAAGTCTAGGGTATTTCTATATAATCATAAACCCAATCAAATATTCAAACACTTTAGATATGTACTGCATATAATAAGTCAAACATAAAACATACATGTGCTAAAATTGAAAATGCAAAAATATAAAGGCTACACCAGACATGTTATCGGGGTTCAGCCAATGCTGCCTAGGTCCCTACATCAGCTCACAAGCTCGAGGATTCCACTAATTGCTCACTTAACGGGTGGCGCGACATCGATTACAACCAGGTCAAATTTCCAAAGCTGACCTCAACCTTTACAAACTCTCCTTGCGAGGCAGAGAATGCCCTACCGATCCTTACATGCTATATCAAACCCTCTAAGGCCACGCCTCGAATACAACAGACAATTGAAAATTGAAGTTTTGTGTACAAATTTAATGCCTCTAAACACAAGTAGATTTTGTACCGATACACACATGCAATAATCAATGCACCTCAAACAGATAGGAACTATAAGCTTAGGGCAACAAAGTGTAATCACACTCAATCTAATGTTAATAGTCAATCACGCATAAGAGTATATCAACAAGCTAATCTTTGAAACAATGTATAGATGTTGTAGACACCCTAGAGTATATCAACAAGCTAATCTTTGAAACAATGTATAGATGTTGTAGACACCCTACTTTTGCCTTAACCAAATAGAACAAGGGGTCCACTCTTATTATTTTCTTATTTTTATTAATTATTATTATTATTATTATTTTATTAGTATTATTTTCCTACATTATTAGTACTTTACTATTATTTTGCTAGCATTTTTATTATCGTTATTATTATTATTTTTCATTTTTATTATTATTATTTTCTTTATTTTATGTTTACTTTACTATAATTATTTTTATTTTTCATTTATTTTATTTTTTTTGATATATTATTATTATTATTATTATTACTATTTATTATTATTATTATTACTATTATTATTAGCATTAGTATCTTATTTTGGCTATTATTATTTTTAGTAAGGTTATCATTATTATTATTATTATTTATTACTTTTAATATTAGTATAATTACTTTATTTTTTAATATTATTATTATTATTATTATTTTACCAATAAGTATCTTAATTTTTATTTTTGCTATAATTATTTATTATTATTTACTATTAGTAGTAGTATTATTATTATTATTATTACCTTATTATCCTTATATTATTACTATAATAATAATTATTATTACTATTTCCATTTTCATTATTACCATAAGAATAAAAGCATAAAAAAATAAATAAATAAATAAATTCAAAAAAGGGAAGTTTTGTTTTAGGGTTGCAATTTTTTTTATATAAGGGCAATGAGGCACGAAGCCAAAAGGGGGGGGCAGCGCACAGCACAGGGGCGCGGCACAGCGAAGGCCAAAAGAAAAGAAAAAAAACCTAGGCCTCTCATCTCTTCCTTCTCTTTCACACACGCAGGCACACCCAGCCTCCCAGCCACATCTTCTTCTTCCTCCACTCTCCACCCATGACCAGCCACATCTCTCATTCTCACAGCGCCAGCAGCAACCAGCCTCACAACTTGACTCCATCTTCCACCCGAGACTCCCCCCTGCGGCAACCATCCCTACCATTCTCCCGCACCAGCCACACAAAGCACCTGCAGCAGCTGCAACTACTCCAGTCAGCCAAACTCCCAGCCTTCGTCATCGGACATCACAACTTAGAAGGAGAAGACGACGATCTTTGAATCCTCGCTATTTCCGGACACTGCAACTGCGCGACCTCCATCACCAGACATGGTGTCCTGGAAGGCTCAAAGCATCGTCACTCCCTGCAATCTAGCCACGTGCAGCTCCACGGCAGCCTACCCCTCCCAGTTCCGACCATCATCTTCGCAGCAACTCATCCCCGACGGTAAGCTTCTTTCGTCCAAGCCACACACACACACGCACATATATATGTCTATATATATATACATGTACATGTAAAGTTTAAATTTTTTTTATCATACATTTAATTGGGTTTATATATATACGTATATTGGTTTTATTTTAAGTCTTAAAGTTCAAGTTTTTATTTTTATTTTTTTTCTCTTTTCTTTTATTTGCATGTGGGTACGTACTAAAATAATATCTATTGTGGTATTTAGTGTGCGTATATTAATATAATATTTGTTGTAGTATTTAGTAATATTTATACTTAGGCTATGAGTATATGTATATTAATACATTATTTGCTGTAATATTTAGATAATGTTTATATCTAGGCTATGTATGTGCGTATGTTGATATAATATTTGTTGTAGAATTTAGTTGTTATTATTATTATTATTATTATTATTATTATTATTATTTTTTTTGTTAGTTTTGGTTTGTCCTAATATCTAATGTCTTGATTTTTACGTATGCAGGTATATAGGTTTTTATGATTTTTATAGTTATTTTAATTTTTGGTACTCAGGGTAAGTTTTGATTGTATTATTCATATAAGTTAATTGTCTTTATTGCGGAATTTTTATAGTTGGAATTTGTCTAGATATTTAAAGTTTATTTTCATTTTATTCATTGGATTGTTAATATTATTATTGCATGTTTAATACGTAGCTAGAATAGTTATTGTAATTATTTACTTAATCCATATGTTTAGGGCTATTTAGGGTTTTCATTGTTGATGTATGTTCAATTTTAATTACTTAGGGTTTTCTTTATTGTATGTGTTATCTATACTCATATTAATATTTTCTGATATTTAGTATTCGGATTCTAATATTTTATCATGTTTACATATAAAGGTATCAATCATTATGGTAAGTTTAGTGTTTTGGTATATATTTTTCTATTATATTTAGTATGATATTGTATATAATATTATGGTATAATTATTATTTAGTTTCACTTATTAAGGCATTTTTTTATAGATGGTATTACCTTGTATAGTATCTTGAGTGTTTTAATATATACATATGGTATTTTATTGCCTATTTTGAAAGTTGTAATATTTTAACAGATATGCTTATTATCATTACTATTTTTATATGCATTGTGATAATTTAATATTTTAACTTATTATCTTATTAATATATAGTAAAACCTCCCATACTAGTATTTTCTTATAAAAATTTTATATACAATTTCAAAATTTGGGAGTGTATTTTCTTAGATATTTTATTGATTTTTAATCCCTATGATTTTATTGCGGGGTATGAACCTTCAGGCATCACGTACCTTAAGCTCTGAGGGAATATATATGCATATATTATATTTATTTATTTATTTTTCATATGTATTTATAAATTCATAAGAAGGAGTAATTTAAAGATTTATTAGGTTAACTTAGGGATAATTTTAAATTAATTAGGTACCGTTCGTAAGAACGGGCGCGTAGCGGGTGCTAGTACCTTCCCCTCGCGTAATCGAACTCCCGAACTTAATTCTGGTAACATAGACCCATTCTACCCCTAACGGGGTAGTAATCACGTGTTCTAACCACACTAAAGGTTAGTGGCAACTCCGACATTCCATATTTTCCTTGAAAATTAAAACTGGTTTTTAGTTCGCCGCCCGGGGTACACGCGCTCCCGGGACGTCGCGACAGATGTAAATTTCAATAACAGTTTAGGATTTCAAAAATTTTTCCAAAGAGTAATTAAAATATCTCTAAAAATATTTTCTCGATATTCAAGCATAAGATATATTTGAAAAATGAGTTTGTGAAAATATTTTTGCACACTCAAAAATACAAGCTAAGGTGTCTTCCAATTCGAATGCCAAGACCCACAAGCTCTAAGTTTTTCCCACACCACAGATTTATTAAATTAAATCAGGGGAAAAACTATGCTTAACTCTCAATCCGAAAATCAAATATACAATAAACAAATGAGTGTTTTTAGCAAATGAGAATAATGTATAATCAGTCAAGGAACTCTCACAAGGATTGATTTAGCAAAGAAATAGTAGTATGAGAGTGTATGGGCTTTGTATTTTGAAAAAGGTCTCTCAAAAATTCATAGAAAATATTTGCTAATTAAATCCATAATCCTGTCTTAATTTTTGCAAATGAGGACCTACATATAGAGATGGGAAAAATTATATTCGTTGGGGACACATTGGGTATTTTGGAAAAAGATTAATTGAGTTTAATTAAAAATAACCTAGTTTAACCTCTGTAAAATTCGAGCAACCCAAGAGGTTCGGTCAACCAAGTTACTTAATTCGGTCAACCAGGGTGTTTTTGAACTACAATGATGGTCGACCACACTTGAGGCAATTTTTGAACTCAGAGGTTTGGTCAACCAGACTAAGTTCAGTTGACCAAAATTGAACGTTTGGTCAATCGGGCCATTTTACAACTAAGAGTTCAGTCTACCAGGGCGTTGATGCTAATTTTAAGGATGGTCGACCAAAGTGTTTCTGTGTGTTGGGGTTCGGTCGACCAAACATACCAACTTTGTGCATTTCAGTCATATTTTCATTTGAAGTCACACTTATTCACATGATTTTCACTTCTAAGATATATGGGGGCTTTTTCATGCAATATACTGGAACCTATGGTCAATCTAAGGTTTTTAAGCTTTTTAATTTGTCCCAAAAATTCGCTGTAGATCGACCAAATTCCTAAGGTCAATCTATGGTCATGAGCTTATAGTCCCTACCATGCAGGATATGCAGATTATTACAAACCAATAGATAATTAATATAGGCCCCAAATGATAAATATAAAAATATAATACAACTTGAAACATAAATCAATATTCATGCACTGCTTCTTTGCAACTCCATGGAATATGCCGAGGTATGCTCGTTCAGGTGCTCTTACAGCTTCCACATTACATCATTATATGTGTTAACTAAAACATAAACCTACTCAAGTACTCAAAGCACACAGATGAGATACTATGGTTTGTCATAATCAAAACAGAGATCTGATTAAAAAAGTCAACAATCTCCTCCTTATTGATGATGACAAACCCAGGAGCAAAATATGGGTTCGCCTGACAAAGCTCCCCCTAACAGTATGCATAGATACAAAATGATATTCAATAAAGTTCACAAATAAGCATAAAGACTTCATAATGAATCAAGTTTTGCATTAAAGTTCGGTTATCATTTGCCATTTTGAATAACAAAAGTTCAAGGAGAAAGGATTTATTTTGCTCTTAACACATCACCCCCTTTTGTCATCAGCAAAAGGACATGAAAAAAAATACAACTATTTTTGAAAAATATAGCAATCTGAGTACAAAAAACAGTATAACTGGTAATTGAAAGATTTAAATGACTTGAAAAATATAGTCAGACCAGAATTATCCACAAACCATTTCAATTCAAATATTTCATAAGAACCGTGAAAGATTTTGGTTCAAAGCACATGGCATATGAAAGCAAATAGAACGTTTGAGCACAAACACAGTCTAACTAGTTCGCATGCATTTTTATGTGAAGTTACCAAACCAGTTGTGCAATTTTAAAACCATATATGTATATAATAATAATAATAATAATAATAATAATAATAATAATAATAAGGCAAGAGAAAAAAAAATTTAGTTTTGAAATTAGTTCTTAACATAAAATATTAAAATAAATATATATATATGTATGTATGTATGTATGTATGTATGTATGTATGTATATATGTATCACCCTTTGATATTTGTAAAAAGTAATGGGGGTGCTTGCTGAAAAAGAAACTTTAATTTAAAGTAAGCAGGCAACAATATTCTGGTTTATCATTTAAGCACATACTAAAATATAACCATAAAACCACAATCATAATGATCCTAAAGACTTAACAATCACATGAAAGATCATATGGCAAAGAAGAACTATTGTGGCTAAGCAATATATATCTAATTATTTTTTTCAATAAAAACATCACTTTTACACATAAACCACAATGAATTCAAGAACTGATCTAAGCAAACAGTTGTGAGCGCAATATGATAGGAATTTTAATTTTTGGATGCTCCCCTTATCGATTTGAATTCTATCTTAGATACAGTGAACTGCTTATACTAAATAAAGATTAATTTCATTAAGTATGCCAAGAAGTATAAGCAATCATTTTTTTAAGTCTTTTAAAACGAATATATTGGATTAAGATTTATTCATTTTACCATTCGAACAGTATATTCATCCCTATAGGTCACACATGCACCAGAAAATATATATTAAGACATGAAATAAAGCACCTAACCAAGAACAGTCTATATCAAGACATAGAGCTTTAAAAGCGGGATATGATGTTCAGGGTTCTTAGAAGAGCCTCAATATTCAAAAAGTAAAGCATAATGCATATGAGTTCTTTATGCTCTTTCTCTAGAGATGGAGCTGAGCTCGTCTAACTGTTCGATGATTATGTTAGGATGAAATTTAATATTCAATTAGTTTTCACTTATTTTTTCAAAAATATTTTATCATTTATTTTGACATAATCATCTTTGTACAAGGTTTTACTTTAGGAAAAATCTACCAAAATTTCGGCAGTATGTTGTCTATAAATTGAACGTTTTCCCATAAAATTTGTGTCTGATAATTTCAAATAAGAAATTTATAATTCAATTCAAGGCACAGGAGAGCCTACATCCACTACCAGCATGCAATACACATCACTACATCCGCCATGCAGGAGGCTTTCAATACAAGCATGCAATCAGGTAGCAATCAACAAATCAAAATATATAATCTATCCATCAAAGAATATAAACCATAGATAACAGAGGATAGTTATAAATTCATTGTAGTATTCACATGAATATTTAGCTAAAAAATATGAGAGCATTTTAATTTATATAACCATGAAAGAATATATGTTCCCTCTTAGTTATGCACTCGACTCAATTGCCTTTCTTTCATCTTCAAGTTCAATAACCAAAAGTTATAATATTTTCAGTGATTTTAGCTTGATTTTGAGTTCTTAGGCTTATCGGACCAAAAAGTCATAAACAATACCTCTTTAAGGACATAAGCCAATACATGCCTCTTTTCTTTTATGAATTTCAATGCGTGAGAGGCACAAGATGGAATAACTTTCAATTTAAACTACATGTGCATAGGTCTACTTGAATTTTGTGCACTCATCTGGATAGAGACCTAGTGCAATCATATTAGTCATTAAACTTCATCATCGGGATATAAAGCTCTAAGGATTTGATTTAAATTTTTGAGAGCTATTGGAGCGAGATAGAATAAATACTCTTAACAATGAAATTATCATTAAGTTCAGAAGAGTATTTAGGAGATGTTGGACATCTTCCAAAATATTTTTGTGATAGTAATCATGTCCAGGCTTGGTCACAGAGCATATAGGAGAATGTGAATATTTTTTAACAATGCTCTTTAGAGATTGAAATGTATCCTTTGAATATGATCACAATTTTTGGAGTAAGGATACGAACCAATCAAAGGATGGATCTTTATCTGATGTGATCATGGTATGGTAAAGATTTCGATGAAGGAGATGGTGAACCGAAATAGAAAATTTTTATATTTCAAGAACGAAGGGAATAATTTTATGATAACTAGATGAAGATTTGATTCCCTTAGTGGAGGCCTCTAATTTGGTTGAGAGGGGATGTCTTTTGAATAAGCACTTTGAAATATTTGGAATTTATGATCATCCATGCTTAAACCTAGAGTAATGTCTAAGTTTTGATCCAAGCCTTTAGGTTAAAAAGACAAGCTTAAGGATAAAGGATATATAGTGAGATGAATCCCTAAACTTCAACTTTGTGAAATGGACATGGTATGCCTAACTTAAGATGTTTATGTTAAAGCACGAGTTAAGCAGTAGGAAATATATACCAAGCACAATTGCCTTGTCCATTAGGAAGCATATATGTATACTAAGCTTCTATATTTTGAACCAAAGCCACCTCCCAAACCTATTGACATTACTAACCCCTAAATCTAATCCTAGCGTCTAAGGGAAAGTTAACTAGTTTGATAAATTTAATTTCAATCCATTTTTCCTTAGGTCCTACGGGGTTTGTTTTGCTAATTATCCATTTCATTTCTTTTTCTAAGCCTCTAGCTCTTCTTGATGAGCAAGTAAATCGAATGTGCCCTTTTCTTTTACAGTGTAAGTAGGTTTTGTAAATACGTGAAAGATTATGCTTACGATTCTTATGATTGCTCAATGAGGCACGACAATGGGAATCACATGAAAATCCTAAATCCTTTTTGAAAAGATTTTTATTTTTAATTTCTAAGGATTTATTATTATTATTCTTTTTAATTTTAGCTTTGGGTGTTATGTTAGAATAATCACCCATTACTTCTTTCAAGCAGATAATTTTCAAGATTTTCTTAATCTTTTTCTTTTCAAGAGTGACATTATATTCTTTCAATTCTTTCAGTTGATTTGCCACTTTCTTATTTTCATTTTTCAAAATTGTTTTTTGTTTAGACATCTGAACTAGAAGTTTATGCATTTTCGATAAAGCATTTTCCAGTTTTTCACATGAAGGCATGTGTTCATTTATTAATTCAACACAAGATTCATCATAAGATATATCACAGTTATTACATGAATTGTTGCATGCTATGTCAACAGTAATATCACAACATTCAACAGATAAGTCATCAAGTAATGTGTTGCAGGAATCAACAAATGAATCATCACATGCTTCATTACACGAATCAGTAAATGAGGTAGGGTAAGATTCATATACCTCATCATCTACTAATGCAACCTGCTCATGATTAGCCACTACCTGATCATATTGGCCTAACAAGGCTTACAACTCTTATTTTGATGATAACAAATCAAGGTAATTTGATATGCTTTCAAGTTGATATGTTTTTGGAATCAAAACTTAGATAGCTCAATGGAAATGTGTAAACAAGAGGCTCAAGCTAAATGGATGTTAAAGGTCAAAGATTGACATATTTTTTGAAAGCTTGAAGGATTGAAACTCAAAGTTTGTTTAAAGCTCAGAGAAAGGACTCAAAGCAAAAGAAAAGTATGAAGACTCCAAGAGCTAAAAGATTTAGAGTCATTAAAAGAGTCTTGATGTAATTATTTCAAGTAAGACTCGATATAAAATGGTTGAAACTCTTTAGGACAAGATAAAATCTAAGAAACCATTTACTTGAAGACCTTGAAATATGATTTCTAAAATTATAAATTTTGAAGGTCACAAATGAAAAGATTTTTCAAAGTCAAAATTCTTAAAAAAAACAAGGTTTTTGCAAAGCCAGGTGTCGGCCCAAACATTCCAGGCGACTGCCCATTTAATGTTTTTTAAGAACTGGCAGACAGAAAGGTGTTAGGCGCCTACTAGGTGCTTGACAGGTGACTACGTAGTCATCCCAGACGCCTGCCTGTGTTTTAACAGGCGACTGCCAGTGTTTTGACTTTTGATTTTAAACTGAGGCAGGCGCCTGCCATGTCATGCCAAGCGACTGCCACTCGAAGAGTTTTTTTTAATTACCAATGAGAAGATTTTTAAATTTGATTTTGGGGCTCCAAATCTTTTGCAAAGTTGACCAAACACTCCAAGTCAACTTGGGGAGCAAGGAAAAATCTATAAATAGCCCCCAAGACATGGATTTTTTTTATTGACCTAGAAACATCTTCAGTAGTCTACGACTCTCACGTGCTTTCAACTCTCAAAGGTATTTTTGCCAACATCTTGCTACACATTCTACTGAGTTCTTGCTGATTCTCACACCGAAATTGTGCTTTCAAAGTATAAACCTTTCAATCAAAGGAAGATTAATTTGATGATAAAGTTTTATTGAGCTTCAATTACTTTATATTGAATTACTTTCAAGTATATAGTACTGATTGGTGTACTAACCTACTCTATCTAAGAGTGTCTATTGTACACAAGTTCTCTTCTCTTATTTCTTGTCTTGTAGACGATTCAGGGCTATTGGATCATTGTTACCAAGCGTAGGGTTTTGTTTGGAGAGGTACCTCTGCCTGTAAAATAGGGAAGTGTAAAAGGTTTGTTCCACCTAGAAAGGAATAGGTATAGTGGAATCCTTAGGTGGTTTGCCTAAGGTGAGGACGTAGGCTGGGGATAAACTGAACCTCATAAAAACCTTGGTCTCCTTCTTTTTCCCTTACTCTCTTTTATATTTCAGCAAATATATTAACTACGAGGATGATTTAAATTTCCTAATGATAAGAACTACATGGTTTAGATTTTAAACAAGCCGAAGTTTAATTTATTTTTTAGGACTTGCAGAAACCTACAGGGAGTGCGTTGGTTGATCAATAATTTATGGAAACCATAAGGGAATACGTTGATGGTCAACACCCCAAAACCTATTAATTGAAGGTTTATTTGAAATCTGAAATTTGGAAAGAGTGTGAATGTTATATTGTTTATCATATAGAAAGACCAAATTCATTCTTCATAGGGCTACATACAACCAAGTTAAGAATTTCCAAAGGAATTATATAGTATATCTTGAATGAACACATTGTGGTTGTTTGATTGGTTTATTGAAGTTTTTGTTTAACTTGTGTGGTTGCGAATTGAATAAAACGAATTAAATTTTCGTGTGATTGCTAAATCAACAAAAAGTTAAGAATTCATTAAAAGAATTAAAAGAGTTTAAGAATTCATAAAAAGATTTAAAAGAAAATTTTTTAAACCCAATTCACCCCCCCTCTTGGGACTACACCTTAGTATTCAGATCATTTAGGCTTGGAGCATTTAGAGTGGCAATCTCCTTTTCCTGGGTCTCTCCATATCTCTTTTCCAGTTCAACCTAGATATCCTTTACACTTTTACATGCCATAAACTCATGAAAAATATTAGTCTCTAAAGCACGGTATAATAAATCCATGGCATATGAATTCACATGCATTAACCTAATATCATTTTCATCTAAAGGCATACGAATTCCATTAACAATCACCCATCAAATCGTCCAATCCATTGATTTTATAAATATGCTTATTCTAATTTTCTAGATGATGTAATCGACACCACAAAATTCAGGAGGCCTAGAAGGTGACTATCCCTCTCTGAATGGGGATACACCAATGTGAGTCATCTTGATCTTTTGCAAAAATGTTTAAGTCTATGCAACGAGGCTCTGATACCAATTGTTGGAATTGGTGTATTCCCAAGAAAGGGGTGAATTGGGTATTTAAAATTTCCTCCTAAGTCAATTCAAATTCCACAAACAGTATTACACAAGCCTAGGGTCTTTCTATATAATCATAAACCCAATCAAACATTCAAACACTTAAACACATGTACTGCATATAATAAGTCAAACATAAAACATACATGTGCTAAAATTGAAATGCGGAAAAATAAAAGCTACACCAGATATGTTATCAGGATTAGGCCAATACTGCTTATGTCCCCGCTTTAGCTCACAAGCCTGAGAATTCTACTAATTGCTCACTTAATGGGTGGAGCGACACCGATTACAATCAGGTCAAATTTCAAGGGCTGACCTCAACCTTTACAAACTCTCCTTGCAGGGCAGAGAAGACCCTACCGATCCTTACAAGCTAGATCAAATCCCCTCAGGCCAAGCCTAGAATACAACAGACAATTGAAATTTTGTGTACAAATTTAATGCTTCTAAACACAAGCAGATTTTGTACCGATACGTTCATACAATAATCAATGCACCTCAAACATATGGGAACTATAAGCTCAGTGCAACAAAGTGTAATCACACTCAATCTAATGTCAATAGTCAATCATTCACAAAAGTGTATCAACAAGCTAATCTTTGAAACAATCTATAGACGTAAATCTCAATAACAGTTTAGGATTTCAAAAGTTGTCATAAAGAGTAATTAAAATATCTCTAAAACTATTTTCTCAATATTCAAGCACAAGAGATATTTGAAAAATGAGTTTCTGAAAAGATTTTTGCACACTCAAAAATACAAGCTAAGGTGTCTTGCAATTCGAATGTCAAGACCCACATGCTCTAAGTTTTTCCCACGCCACAGATTTATTAAATTAAATCGGGGGAAAAACTATACTCAACCCTTAATCCGAAAATCAAATATACAATAAAAAAAATAAGGGTTTTTAGCAAATGAGAATAATGTATAATCACTCAAGGAACTCTCACAAGGATTGATTTAGCAAAGAAATAGTAGTATGAGAGTGTATGAGCTTTTTATTTTGGAAAAGGTCTCTCAAAAATACAGAGAAAATATTTTCTAATTAAATCTCTAATCTTGTCTTAATTTTTGCAACTGAGGACCTATATATAGAGATGGGAAAAATTATAGTCGTTGGGGACATGCTAGGTATTTTGAAAAAATATTAATTGAGTTTAATTTAAAATAACTCAGTTTAACCTCAATAAAATTTAAGCAATCCGAGAGGTTCGGTCGGCCATTTTTAAGGTTTGGTCGATCAGGTTGCTCATTTCGATTGACTAGGATGTTTTTGAACTACAATGATGGTCGACCAGACTTGAGGCAATTTTTGAACTCTGAGGTTTGGTCAACCAAGCTGAGTTCAGTTGACCGAAGTTGAACGTTCGGTCGACCAGGCCATTTTACAACTAGGAATTCGGTTGAACAAGGCATTGGGATTTCCCACGTGCTTGTTCGGTCGACCAGGGCGTTGATGCTCATTTTAAGGACGGTCAGCCAACTGGTCAAACCATTGACCCTGGGGAGGTTCAGTCGACCGAAGTGTTCTGTGTGTAGGGGTTCGGTCAACCGAACACACCAACTTTGTGCATTTCAGTCCTATTTTCATTTGAAGTCACGCCTATTCACATGATTTTCACTTCTAAGATATATGGGGGTTTTCTCATGCAATATATTGGGACCTATGGTCAGTCTAAGGTCTTTGAGCTTTTCAATTTGTCCCAAAAATCCAACATCGGTCAACCGAATCCCTAAGGTCAATATATGGTCTTGAGCTTATAGTCCCTACCATGCATGATATGCCGATTATTATAGACCAATAGATAATTAATACAGACCCGAATGATAAATATAAAAATATAATACAACTTAAGGCATAAATCGATCTTCATGCGCTGCTCCTTTGCAACTCCATGGAATACGCTGGGGTATGCTTGTTCAAGTGCTCTTACAGCTTCCACATTGCATTATCATCTGTGCTAACTAAAGCATAAACATGCTCAAGTACTCAAAGCACACAAATGAGATACTATGATTTGTCATAATCAAAACAGGGATCTAACCAAAAAGTCAACAATGCCACTCCCCCCTCTTACCCCTAAAACCCACTGTTTAATGGCGACAATGGTGCAAGTGACTAAGTGATCTCCACTTAGTCACTAGGGTGACCAAGCAACACGTGATTCACCTTGCCTTAGAAACTCTTTGTTTTTAAGGTGAATATCTTGGCTGAACGATCACCATCACATTCATAAGAGGTGCTCAAAAATAACATAATCACATTGGCCAACACATAAATATAAAATTGATAAATTAATTAGAAAGCTCAATCTAGAAACCAAATAAAGAAGAACACCTAAAAAAATGCCTAAAAATGAGTTAAAGCAGGAACTACACACAGATATTCATGCGTGCGTGTGTGTGTGTGTGTGTGTGTGTGTGTGAGAGAGAGAGAGAGAGAGAGAGAGAGAGAGAGAGAGATCATAGCAAACCTTGGTTCAATCAGTTTTCTAGAACTGGGCAGAGAACCTAGATTTACCTTAAGATGAGAGGACTAGAGTGTACTCAACCTTGAGGGAATGTACAATCAGTTGGTTTTACATGAGCTACCATGCATTAGTCAGTTCACAACAATCTTCAATAAGAGAGAGAGAGAGAGAGAGAGAGAGAGAGAGAGAGAGAGAGAGAGAGAGAGAGAGAGAGAGAGAGAGAAGCATCATCCTTTTAAAAATTGATGAAGATGTACTCTGAGAATTTAGGTATACTCCCAAGAGAGGGTGAATTAGGTTTTTAAAATTTCTTTGTAACTTTGGTTTGTAAATACTTTTAAGTGTTACCCTTTTCAATTTTATTTCCAATAACCACACAATCAGCAACCTCACAAGTTCAATTAACAATCCTTTGTTCAATCCAAATTCAATCTATTATAAATTAATGATATTAAATACTAGCTGTTAAATTCTAATAACAAATATCAATTTAGAACTTCAATATTCAGAATCAGAATTATTCTTCAACAATGAATATTTAAAATATCAAGAATAATTTCAGAGATTTGATTTTATAAAGCTTACAAGTTTTCTTTAATGGAATAATTAATTTAACAAATTAACTTTAGCTGTGATATTCAAAAATCAATATTCAATTTTACTCTTAGTTTGTTAAACCAATCAATGATAAACAATATAGTTTCTTGATTTCAAGTAAGAACCAAAATCAATATTTCAACAACTTCCAATATGCATCAAGTTCTCAATAAACATACATGCATATTATAAACTTGCAATAAAGTAAAGAGATTAGGGAAGAAGAGCCGAAAACCAGATTTTTTACAAGGTTTGTCTAGAAGCCTATATCCTTACCCCAAGCAACACGTTGTGAGGATTTTCCTTTCCCAACTTCGCTATCAGGTGAAGTCACAACCTCTCTCTCTCTCAAAGGTGAAGTTCGACTCTCTAACAAGAATCCCCTCTCACTAGACAATAATCCAACAATCCTAAATCGTCAAGAAAACAAGAAACAAAGAGCAACTTTTGTTCGTACAAGTAAAACTTTCAGTTAGAGCATATTTGTACAATTGAAATACAATATACTTCAACAATAAATAATATAGAAGAGTGAAGCTCAGTAGAATATCATCAAAGTTCTTATTTGAATTGAAATTCTTAGTAGAAAAGATCATAAAACCGTGGGTTGTTTTAGCAAAAGCATAGCTTTACTTTAGAATATATTTCAGCAGGAGAACTTTGAATTTATAATTTGTATGTACTTGATTGTTGTGTTTAATTTTGTGAAATTAACAAGTATTTATAGAGTAGTAAAGTTACTTGACATTTTCCCCAAGTTTCTTGCAGTATTTCCCAATTATTTTCCAAGTTTGGAGTCCAAGAAATCAAATTTTCGAAACTTTTCAAACGTTGTTTAAAAGTTAAAACACAAACTTCAGTCGACTATGACACGAGGGTCAGTCACCTGAGTTTTATAAGTTTAGCGTATTTTGAAACACAGTACTGGGTTAGTCAACTATACTTTAATGAGTCAGTCACTAGTCTCGGTTATGTTTGCTTCTAGAAAAAAAAAAACACATAAAAATGTCAGTCACCAGATGATATACATCTGTTGCCTATCTTGCTTTCATTTTTTTATATTTTCATAAATTTTATTTCAAATCTTAACTTTGATCTTATAAAAACGTATGTTAGACTTTAGGAACATTTTCCATGATTTTGAAATAAGGTCTCTAAGTCAAAGATATTTCCTAAGAGCTTCATGCATCAATATTGAATTGTTGAAATACTTACATGAGACTTGTATATGATAAAACTATCTTAAACACTAAGTCTACATGCTTCAGCTTCAATGCTATGTCCAACTTGAACTTCTTCCTTCAATATGCTTTAACATCCATCATAGCTTATTGCCTTGAGTATAAACTTCATTCATTTTCTTCAAACACATGAACTCAATCTCATAAGCTCTTGTTGAAGTCCTAATAGATACTTAAACAAACATGTTAAGTACACCCTTAATTTGTTATCATCAAAACAAGATTAAACCTTGTAAGGCCAACAATTGACGAAGATGTATTCTAAGAATTTAGGTATCATAATTTAGGTATACCCCCCTCATAGGAGTTTACCTAAATTCTCAGAGTACATCTTCATCAATTTTGAAAAGGATGATGCCTCTCTCTCTCTCTCTCTCTCTCTCTCTCTCTCTCTCTCTCTCTCTCTCTCTCTCTCTCTCGCTTCCCTGCCCCCTCCCCACACACACACACATGAATGCACACATAGATAAATTTTAATTTCATGCTCATAGTGGAACAATGGAATTTCATGCTCATAGTGGAACAATGGAATTTCATGCTCATAGTGGAACAATAGTGTGAAACAAACTTAGTTTTGCTCAAACTTCTTCCCCTTTTGACATTAATCAAAAGAGAAAGATAGCAAAAGAATCATACAAAGTGTAATGCATTGGACCATCATAATCACAAAGCATATAGTGATCATTCATCATGCATAAAATGACAAGAAATAAGTCCCAAAATTGCATGAAAAAAATCATAAGAGCAAAAAAAAAAATTGTATCTAATTCATATATTACAACCAAAGTTGGTTCAAGTAAAGAAATCATCTAAGAGTCATTTGCATATGCATTGTCACCTTTATCTTCATTTTAATCTTCATTGTCATCTTCATCTTCTTCTTTAGCATCACTAGAACTAGTTTCCATGGGAGCCTTACCACGTGAAGAAAATGAACCGGTCATATGTTGTTCAATATCCGTTCAAACCTTTGATCAAGAGAAGAGTAATGTGCTTGAAGGGAGCTAAAACCTGTACGAACTTCATCACGAAGACCACTGATTTGCTGTTGATAAGCAATGAACCAAGAAAGGGTGTAATCTGCCAACAGAACAGGTTGTGGAGCTGGTTGCTGAACTGGTTGCTATGGTTCAGGAGCTTGTCGTCGTCGTCGGCCATATTTGGGAAACCATCCTTAATCATATTTCTCATATCCCATTTGCTTAAGAGTAGTAAAAGAGAAAAGATCATAATGGGTTCTCTTAATGGACAATGAGGATGGAATGGCTATGCTGAGATGTGCAAAGGCAAGATTCTGAACTCCGTCATACGATAGAATGACTTTACGAGCTTCTTCTCTAGAAATCATCTACTTCAAAATTAAGCTTGGCAAGTCAAGCTTTTTCCCTTTAAGAAAACACCACATGACAAAGCAATCAAGATAAGAAACGTGATCATGTTATCTTATCCTTGGTAAAATATTGTAAGTTATAAGCTTCTATAAGATTTGAGCTTGCAGATTCAGTTGTTTGTAGAGAGGAGGAAAACTAAACAAAACGAGTGGTTCAGTCATAACCAATGGAAGAAACTCCTCAGGAGAGAAATCTTAAGCCATAATCCATGATTGGTCAAGAGATGGACACTCAAATTCTCCTTGTTTGATATCTAGAATGGTTGCTAAGGTTTGTGGAGTAAGTGCTAATGATTTCTCCATAACTTGAGTTGAGGTCACAGTGTCTCCTTTTATCAAATTGGCATTAAAAGAGTTTAACTAGATTAAGAAACCTAAATTCTCATAATACATCTTCGTCAATTTTGAAAAGGATGATGCTTCTCTCTCTCTCTCTCTCTCAATCAATCGATCGATCGATGAAGATGTACTCCATTATCTTTTTATTGGTGATCAAATATGTGAGGTTTAGTATCCAGGTATTGCCAAACTTGGGTGGGAACGCCACCAGATGCCTAGACTGGTACTCTAGGACTATCCAATAAATTATCCGCGGCATAGGGATCAACAATGTGTTTGTCAATATTATAGGTGAAGAAGTTGTCCATGGTGTAGTTGTTGATAGGAGGATTGTTTTGTGTTGAAGGCGATTGTGGTGGGAGATTTGGGCGTTGTCGAGATGGGGAGCGAAATGTAGGCAAATGTGCCCCCCCTATGCCTTGGCCGATGCTAGAAGGTGAAGATTGACCGACGAGCTTTATCCCATATAAATGGGTTAAACTCATTTTCAATGTCCAATCCTATTTTATAGCAAAATGCATTAAACATGAGTTGAGAATTAATAGCCTAAGCTAACTGAAAGTAGCCATTGAACCAAATGCAGCCAAAGGTAATATAGGCATTTGAAATAAATAAAGATGTTTGGTGAAGGCTTAGGCCATAGGGCATGAAGGGCCAATAGCAGACATGTCCTCATTGATTAAAAAGTGTTTTATAATAAAACATGTTTTTCCCCTTCAAAATGACTCCCTCCACTGCCACTTTATCCAACTGCCGCATGTTACCCTTTATTTTATTTAGCATGCCTGTGACCCGTTGCAATATTTTTTCTTCTTTTAATTTTTACAAAGGGGCCGGGCAGGGTGACCGGTGGGACGCGTCTGACGGTGTGAGGGCAAATAGACGTGACCTAGACTTTGATGGAAGGAGGCCACGTGTACGGGCCGAGAGCAAAGAGAGCAGAACGCGGAGTGAGACGTGTACAATGCACCAATGCCCTTCGGCGCTGCCTATGCGGTCCGCTGGCCCTTCCCCATTATTATTAATCCTTATTTCACCTCCCCCCCCCCCCCAACCTTTTTGAAAATCCCACAAATAAACAATTAGAATTCCGTCTTCTGTTCTGCCGCTGCCGGATTCTTCTTAAAGAAACAGCATAGCATTTTTATCCCCTTTGGAAAATCAAAGCAACTTTTCTTTTTCTCTTCCACCTCACTGGCCTCTAGCTCTAGGTGGTTGTCGTGTCAAGGTTTGGAGCCACTATGACCCGCATTCCCCCTACCGCCCAACTTTCCCTAACTTTACTTACTATGTAACCTCCAACAGCAGCCCTCTTTCCACAAATCCAACACGTGGTCGTCTTCTCCTACTTCTTCTAAGCGGACCTTCCATCCATCCCACCGCTATATAAACCCCTCTTCCCCTTCCCCTCTCTCCCCAGAACAGCGAGCTCCATCCTCCCTCTTCTAATTTTCTCTTCTGCCAAACACTCTCTCTCGTACCCCCGGAAAATTGTCAATCCCTCGTCGCCAGCCTCAGCCCCCCAGCTGCCTGTCTTGATTGATTTTCACGACGACAGAGATCACCGACGGCGATACAAAAAGAAGCAGAACATATAGCTAAAGACGCAATTAAACATGGCTTCTGCTGCAGCGACATCTGGAAATACATGGGTGAAGACCAGAATCAGCACTCCTTCGCACACTCATTCCAATATTACAGAGTGGGGTTCTTGTGCGAATTTCATCCCTATGTACAAGCCCACTACTACTACTACTACTACTACTAGTAATACTTACAGAAGGCTAAACATAAACTGCTCTGCTCAATCCCCTTCTATTTTCCATTTCCCCAAACACACCGCAACCACCTATCAACCCCAAAAGGAAACCTCCCGCTCTTCTAATTCTTCTTCCCACAAGCCCAATAAAACCCAAGACTGGAACTTCCTACAGAGAGCTGCAGCCATGGCCTTGGACTCCGTCGAGGAGGCCTTGGTGTCCCGCGAGCGACAGCATCCCCTCCCCAAAACCGCGGATCCCCGAGTTCAAATCGCCGGCAATTTCGCCCCCGTGCCGGAGCAACCCGTCCGGCACGGGCTCCGGGTAACTGGCAAAATCCCGGAATGCATTAGTGGCGTATACGTTCGTAACGGGGCCAATCCGCTCTTTGAGCCGCTCGCCGGCCACCACTTCTTCGACGGTGACGGCATGGTCCACGCCGTCCAATTCAAGTACGGGTCCGCGAGCTACGCCTGCCGGTTCACCGAAACCCAGCGGCTGGTTCAGGAGCGAGCACTTGGACGGCCGGTCTTCCCCAAGGCCATCGGCGAGCTCCACGGCCACTCCGGCATCGCCCGGCTCCTCCTCTTCTACACCCGCGGACTCTTTGGCCTCGTCGACCACCGGCATGGCACGGGCGTCGCCAACGCCGGCCTCGTCTACTTCAACGGTCGCCTTCTTGCCATGTCGGAAGATGACTTGCCGTACCAAGTCCGCGTGACTCCCACCGGCGACCTGGAGACTGTCGGCCGGTTCGACTTCGACGGGCAGCTAGAATCCACCATGATTGCGCACCCAAAGGTTGACCCTGTTTCCGGCGAGTTCTTCGCTCTCAGCTACGATGTCGTTCAGAAGCCGCATCTCAAGTACTTCCGCTTCTCGCGGGAGGGCCTGAAGTCCCCTGACGTTGAAATCCCCCTCGCCGAGCCCACCATGATGCATGATTTCGCAATTACAGAGAAATTTGTCGTAATCCCAGATCAACAGGTGGTGTTCAAGCTGCAGGAAATGATCGGCGGTGGCTCGCCGGTGATCTACGACAAAAAGAAGGTGGCCCGATTCGGGATTTTGGAAAAAAATGCAAGTGATGCGTCTGGGATCAGATGGATTGATGTGCCTAATTGCTTCTGCTTTCACCTTTGGAACGCGTGGGAGGAGCTGGAATCCGACGAGGTCGTCGTGATCGGATCCTGCATGACGCCAGCGGACTCCATTTTTAACGAAAGCGAAGAAGGCCTCCAGAGCGTATTATCCGAAATTCGACTCAACTTGAGGACCGGTAAATCGACTCGGCGCCCCATAATATCGGATCCGCAGCAACAAGTGAACCTGGAAGCAGGGATGGTGAACCGGAACCGGCTCGGGAGGAAAACCCGGTTCGCGTACCTCGCGATAGCCGAGCCGTGGCCCAAGGTGTCGGGGTTTGCGAAAGTAGACCTGGAAACAGGGGAAGTTCAGAAGTACATATACGGAGAGCAGAGGTACGGCGGCGAGCCTCTTTTCCTTCCCGTAGAGCTCAGCTCGGGAAAAGAAGACGATGGGTACCTCATGGCTTTCGTCCACGACGAAAGGACAAGGACGTCAGAACTGCAGATAGTGAACGCTGTGAATTTGACTATGGAAGCTTCCGTAAAGCTTCCTTCACGAGTTCCTTACGGTTTTCACGGCACGTTTATTAACTCGGAAGAATTACTGAAACAGGTTTAGCAGTTTGGGATGGGAGTATTTTAGTAGCGTTGAGGACCGGAGGAGAATTGCCAGTGGGATTGTTGCAGATAAAGTCCCCGGAGTCTCCCGGCCAGTACTTCACAGTACAATTGACCCTTTTTCATGGGTTACTCTGTTTTTTGTTTGTGTTTTTGTTTTTTTACTGTGTAGATGTTGTCAAGAACCAAGCTTGTAGCTTTTGGTGCATAAGAGAAGCTCAGCTGGTTTTTGTTTGTTTTTTTACTGTGTAGATGTTGTCAAGAACCAAGCTTGTAGCTTTTGGTGCATAAGAGAAGCTCAGCTGGTTTTTTTTTTTACTTTCCTTGCACTCCTCTCCTCTGTTGCTGTGCATGAAATGGTTATATATAATTAATTACAGTGGATGGAGATTGCGATGTATTGCTTCATATCTCTCTAGATGCTTTGGTTGGTGATTGGTCTATTTTTTTTTTTTTTTTTGGATTACGCACCGGATATCCACGTGTCCGTTTTATGGTCCACGTGATTAATCCTATGCCCCTTAAAGTTGATCTCACAACTCCAAATGAAGGATAAATTCAGGAGTTCAAGGATGAAAATGAGCCTTAAAGGATTTGAACACCTGATTTTATGAGAGGCACTTCCGCAATCCACATTTCTACTTTGGGTGTGATTGGTCTATTTTCATTGATGTAGAAGGAGAGTAGAATGATTTTGATTTGATGTTCCAAATTAGGAATTGGGCGAACGAATCAACGAAAGGCAGCGAGGCAAATTATAGAAATAAAGAAGCTGGGAATGTGAAATGCCCGTCAACTGCTGCTCGTGACTGACAAGTGACTAGTGAGTAGTGACAAGCTTGCGGTTTTCCATGCAAAAGCCGAAAGGGGTGGGCGAGGAAAGCTGATTGGCTAATAAAAGGGTAGTTAGGTTGATCGGTCCTCCAATCCACACACTGGCAACGGCCAGCGAATGGGAACTGGACAAACCCAACATTAGAAACCTTTTTTGTTTTTGTTTTTGTTTTTTTTTTTTGTTCTTGTGGAAGGCAAAGACGTGCGTGCCGATTTTTTTTACGGTGGAGCACTTGGTGATTTGACATGATATTTTGCCATTCCCAAGTTGACCTGTATTCTGAGTGGACGTCGCAAATGCATACATATGTATGAGAGCATTGTCTAGTTATTAATTAAGACTCAATTTATAATCAAAAAATAAGTGGGCTATTTAAATATTTAAAATAAATGAATGAATGGTGTGTTTTTTGAGGATTTAACTTATATAATATATTTACAAGGTAAATTACATACATTATTAATTCTTATAAGGTGCGCATTCACACACCTGCGTTAAGCTAAGGTACAACCCCCTTCATATTTTTGAAGCTCATCGTTTTTCTTCAGCTCCAAATGTTTGAAAGTCCCTCTCCAATGCAATCTAACTTACCCATGGCTCTTGTTAGAAATGTATGGTAGGACCATTTGCTCTAGAAGCTGGAAAATCATTTATACAAATTAGTTTCATAAAGAAATTAAGTAATACTGTAAAAATATTTCCTGCTAGAATATTTTTATCTAGAAAAGAATAAATATATACACAATCAACAATATTCAAATCTAGAAAAGAGAAATATAACAAAATAAAAGAACAACAACCAAGTTGAGACCTTATCAAAGATCGTTTCGCAGGGAAAACCTCGGTTACTCGGCGCTAATTTTCAAAATTTGAATTGGGAAGTCGTATAGGTTGGGTATCGCGGGGAAAACCTCCAAGAGAGTTATATATACATATTGTATGATGTAACTCTATGTCTTTTCACAAAAGATAGTGAAAAAATTACTGTCATTTGCTCCCGTAGATGTAGACATTGTCGAACTACGTAATTTTTCGTTTCATTAGTTTATTACTTTCATATAACTTGTGTGATTGTATTTTCCGTATATTTCACTATTGATTATTGCGTTGTAAGATCGTTTGTCTCCGCTAACAAAAAATTTATTTAGAAAGTATAAGGAAATGAAATTAAAAAATGCAACCATTTTGACTATCCTAATGAGATGAAGCATCCACATCTTCTATAGACTTCAAGAATCATGTTAGTAACTTTGTTTGGAAAAGATGGCCTCATATCCTTTTAATGTCTCCTAACAATAAGAGATAATAAAAGACACATGAAAAAATATTTAAAAGATTATTTTATATGCTAAAAATAACTCTCTTCAATATTCACATCTTCCATTGGCTCAACCTCATCAAAGATGGGTCTTGAATTATAGACCCTATACCCAAAATAATGCATATAATAATAAAATATAAAATTTTCTTGACAATAAAAATAATTTTAAAAATAAATATTTATATATTCAAAACATTCTTAGAAAACATGCAATATTTTGCCTAATTGCATTAGCTACCATATTCACATCATCATCTTACGAGAAATCCTCAAAGCAAGGTTTATCATGTGGAGGTTGAATTGGAGTTCTAGAATTTGAGGGGTCCCATTAATTAAGTTACAAAGGCCACCTTTTCCAAATAATGAACTTCCTAGAGTCAAATATGGCTTCAACCGCTTTCCACGTCCTCTAGCCATACGAGAGAATATAACATATACAAAAAATTAAAAGAAAATTTATTTATAAAAAAAATAAAGCGAAAGACTATAATAAAAAAATATTGTTGTCCATTTCTCTGACCTAGTCGACCCGGTGGTATGAATACATGTTTATCACATTTAGATGTTGGAATATTCTTACTTTTGAACTTGGTTTAGAACATCATTTACCTGTGCAAGTAACTAGAAAAAAAAAATTTAAATATCAAAACAAATAAAATATTGTAATAAAAAAACTATCACCAATCAACACAAACTTAAAGATATTCATTGCTGACTTATATTTAATGATTGCATTTTAATCAATTATAAGAGATACACACTCACATTCGAAATTCAAGTTTAAAATACAAGTCACGCTGATCTCTGCCTTTTCATGTCATTAGGATCATCATCCACTTGCACTAGCACCTCATACAAATCACACCGTTGTGCTTTTAACACAACATGCCAATCCTTATTTAAATTATCAGTGACATAAAACACTTAAGATGTTTGGTTTTCCAAAACAAATGGTTCATTTGTTTTTCAAAAAACACTTACAATTAACACTTATGAAGTTATATTCATCTTTGTTCACTCCTTTTTCTTCATCATATACATCCCACCAATTGCCACAGAATAATACCACTCGTTTTCTACCAAAACACTGTAACTCAATAACCTTAGTCAATACCCCATAGTAATCTATACTGTCAGCTTGAATGCCAGTTTCACCAACTACCATAAGGCCACTATTTTGTGTTCTTAAACCTTTGTCATGATTTTTTTGTATGAAACCTATATCCGTTGTGTCGACACCCCAATTTTAACCAGGCTACACTAAGGAAACCTGGTGTAATAAAAGTTGACTTTGAATTCCGAAAATTGGAGGACCCTTTTTGAAAAGCACGATCGTCTAAATTGAGTATCGGTATTTTAAATTGAGTCCCGATATTTTTAATTGAGTCCCGATATTTTTATTTGAGTCCTAGTAGTTTTAATTGAGTCTCGGTGCCTTTAATCGAGTTCCGGTGTTTTTGTTTGAGTCTTGATATTTTTAATTGAGTCCCAAGTTTTCAAATCAAGTCCTGTTTTATTTTAAACTGGAGTCCAATTTTAAGATCGAGTCCCAGTATTTCCAAAAATAAGTCTCTTTTTGGTTTTAAAATTGAATATTTCAATTTGAGCATTTTTTATTTTTAAATTAGTTTATCGAGTCATCTTTCCGAGTATGGGTCCTTCCTATTTCCGAGAATCAAGTATTATTAAAGTTAGGTTTTTCATTTGTGGGAGTACCAAATTGGCCAACAAAATATAAAAGAAATTCAAGAATAAAAAGAAAAAGGAAAGCATGTGCGCAATGATTCCCCTTTAGCAGAACCTGTAGGGAGATTATTCTTTTGTTATGGAACTTTTTTGGCGCAAGTAGGTAAATGGCAACAACTTTTGGGCGCCATTTTACATTACCTGGACTCTATAAAAGGAGAGTCTCAGCACACGCAGCGGCAGGGGGGGAGCCATATGACTTTTCACTGTTCATCTCCACGATTCGTCACCCCCCTCTCTCCACAGTCTCTCTTACTCATCACCCTTGCAACCCAACTTCCCCCATTCTTCCATCCTCAGATCTTCTCATCTCTCCCCCCTCTCTCTCATTCTCTCTGCTACTCTCTCCACAAGACCCAACCACCCTCCTATATATCCAGCTTGTCATCACCACCTTCCCTGACCCATCACCTCCATCATCATCGAGCATCTCCTCATCCTCACGGCACCACCTGCTAACCTCCATAGCTTCGGCCAAACACCACCTTAACTTCGGCCACGTACCACCACGGTTACCCACGACCCTCTCCACAGTCGCATGCTCCCTCTCCCACTTTTTCCATCCTCTTCCCAGCAAGGCCGAACACAGCCACTCCCCAACCATAGTCGTGAACACAGCTCACGGTCAGCCCCTACTCCGGAAACCCCTGTGCAAACCCAGGAGCAAGTTCACATCATCACCACCATTCTCGCCTCTCATTCTCTTATCTCTCTTTCTTTCATCTCTCTCTCTCTCTCTCTCTCTCTCTCTCTTTAACCATCTCTCTTGCACTCTCCTACTCTCCCCCTAATTCTCTTCCTCATCTCCATCTCATCTCTCCCTATCTTCGGCCACCTCCCACAACTCCGACACCACCACTCCGCTCACCACTCTCCGACCACCCTCAACCTTCCCTCCCATAGCTCCGGCACCACTATCAGAGCACACCATGACCATCGACAAGCACCACTGAACCAACAACTGGCCAACCTCACTGCAGCGAGCAACTGTATGTTGGTCCTCATACATCTGAATGGACTAGCTCAAGTCTCATTCTTTGGGGTACTGATGTTTCTCTAGAAACTGACTCTCTTCTGTTTGCCAAATATGCAATCCTCATATGTGTCAATCTTCACCAACTGTAAATCACTCAACTTACCTTTTGAGTGCATCACCTTGAGTCCCTTCTTACTCAGGTGTCCGAGTTGTTGATGTCATATGTTGCTATCATCATTTCCTGTAGTAAATGTAATAGACATGCATGCATTGGGAGTTACATAAAGAGTACCAATTTTCTTACCTCATGCAATTGTCAATGCACCCTTCGAAATCTTCCATTCATCACCAATGAAAGTTGTGTTATATCTTTCATCTGTCAGTTGACTGACTGAGATCAAATTCTTCTTCAGGATTAGAATATATCTGACATCTCTTAGTTTTCATATTAACCCATTCATTTTGATCTTCACTGTCCCCTTGCTGGCAGTGTCGCAAGGTTTATCATTGCCAAGATATACTTTACCGAAATTACATGATATATACTCATCTAGACAATCTCTGCTGCAAGTGGCATGAAATGAAGCTCCAGAGTCTAATACCCAAGACTCATTTTTGCTCTCCAAATAGCAGATTAACATATTATCATTTTCTGAAGCAACATTTGCTATTGTCTTTGCCCTCGTCTCATATTCTTTCTTCAAACTTTTGCACTGATTCTTGTAATAACTAGTTTTTCCACAGTTCCAACACTCAATAATTTTTGTACCCTGGGAACCTGTGTCTTGAGAACCTCTGGGATATCTGGATTTAGACCACCTAGGCCTAGATCTGCCGCGATTGTTTGATCGTCCATGCCTGTTTCCTCTGCCTCGACTTTCCATGTTCAAGGCTGAACTTGAAGTGGAGCCATGGTTTAACTGCATTCTGATTTCTTCCGTTAAAATCATGCTGACGATCTCATTGTATACAAGCTTTGATTTCCCTGCGGAGCTACTGATTGCAGTAACAACACCATTCCAACTTTCAAGCAACTGACTAAGAATCAGTAGGGCACGAATCTCACTATCAAATGTTATCCCGACTAAGGCGAGTTGATCTGACAACTCGTTGAAATTATTCAAATGTCTGCTAAAACTTTCACTTGCAGACTTACTCATAGTAAATAATCTTTTCATAAGAGGTTCCTTGTTCGCGGCTGACGGCTGCTCGTACATATTAGAAAGCGCATCCATCAGAGACTTGGTGGATGATATATGCTTGATATTGAATGTCACATACTTTGACAACATCATTCTGATGGCTCCAAGAACTTTTCGATCAAGCAACTCCCACTCTTCCTGGTTCATATATGTTGGCTTACCCTTCAATGGTAAGTGCAACTCCTTCCCAAACAAATAATCTTCAATTAACGTCTTCCAGAAACTGAAATTATTGTTATTGAACATTTCGATCTTTGAGCTCTTTTCTTTTAGCATCTTGATTCACTGATCTAAAGATGAAATTAGCTCAAATGGATAGCACGGTTGGATTTGGAACAGTCGAAAACCTTAGAAATGGTTCAAGTCGTTCGAAAAACGGACCCAAAATGATTCCGAAAAGCTTGGTCAAATATCAGGTCAAACCTGGTCAACGGCGTTGACATGCCAGTGCGGACGTGGTTGTGTGGGGCCCACTGCTGACGTGGCATAGTGTGCCTACTTGCTGCCGTGTCACTGTGGGTCCCACTTGCTGACGTGGCACTAGGGCCTACCTGCTAACGTGGCGGCTGACTTAGCGCTGGCGCGGCGCTGACAGGACACCGCTGACGTGGCCGGGTCTGGAGCAGGCCGGGTCAGATGCATATATGGGTAAGGTGCAAACCGGGTATGGAGCGGGCTTCTGGTTCGGGCGGAGGATTTTTGGGTAGGGTCGAGGTGGCCAGGCGAGGAAGACGCGTGGCGCGCGTGGGCAGCAGGTCACCGATGCGTGACTAAAGCATGACGAGGCGTACTTCTCCGGGAAGGCACGTGAGGGCGCGTATGCCTCCATCTGAACTCCTTTCGAGCTCCGACTTACATCGTTGACTTCGTCTTGGCGAGGTGAACGTGATGGTGGCCTCAAAATTCAATTTCGAGCCACTAGATAGAGTTCTGATTTCAGTGAACTACTCCAATTTGGCTTTTCTGCTCTAACAAGGCTCTGATACCACTTGTTAGGACCATATGAGCAAACAGAAAAATTGGGACACTAGAAATTTATGCAGTTCGGTCAAAATCGACCTACGTCCATAGAGTACACCATAATTCACTTAAAATCGCTGAAAAATACACAATTCTCTCAACTTCTCTCTTCCTCACACTCTCTTTTTCCTCTTTTTTCTTCTCTGTGCATTTTTCAACTCTCTACAACTCCTCTATTTATAGGTAGCTGATAATTAATTTCAATTAATTACAATAAATAAAACATGAGAGGTTACATTCATCAAGATAAATAGCACAACTTGCAAAATGCATCTCCAGCCCAGCATTTCATGCGTCTCCAGCTCTAGCACAACAAAATAGTGTAAGGTCTTTACTGGTATTCTTTTACCATTTGCTTTACACACCTTACAGAAGTCCAACTTTTCATCCTTCTTCCAAAACATGCAGTTATTCACGCTTGCATCAATCTTTATATAGGAAAGCCCAAGATTTCAAATTATCTTCTTTGCATTATAATATGAATTTGGTATATTAGATCCATCAGGTAGCATCTATTCTTTTAACAACTGCAACAACATGGCGAATGACTGATTACTCCACCTACCAAGACTCTTGATATAAAGCAACTTCATAAGCGGAGATAATTTTGAGCCTTTAACATCCTTATAAAGGGGTTGCTAATAGTCGTTTAACAATCTATAATACTTTTTTTCTTCATTATTTGGTTCCTCTTCGATAATTCCGTGGCTTGAAAATCCAATATCAACATATTTTCATATAAGTCAAGATACATATCCTCTAAAATACCCAACATTGCATCATCACTATCATCATCTTCCACACTTGATCGCATTCATCAGCTAACTCTAATTGTGGCTTGCCTACCCTTTCTCCATGATTGATACCAAAATGTATAATTTTGAAGCATTCCATACGCTTTCAAGTGTGTGTCAACCAACTCACATGTCCCAAAAACCGTGTTCATACATTTGACAAATGGACATCATATTGAATTATCTTCTCCAATTATCTCAAAGGCATATTCCAAAAACTTTTTAATTCCTATATCATATTTTTCACTAAGTCGGTCATTAATAAGATTTATAAAACCTTTACTTGGTGTCATTTCCCTCTCCAAAAAAAATCTAAATAAAAATCAAAGTTACCACAATACCACCTATATCTGCTGATGTTCAACCCTTCTAAATTCATTTGAAATTCAAATTCAAATGAAATAATGACTTGAAGCTATCATTGAGAGAAGCAAAGATTGAATTTATGCTTTTGAAATTTTATGAATTTGGAAAGATTTTTTTTGTCTTTTTTTTTTTTTTTTTCACTTGAAGAGGCTAAAGACCTTAAATAAGGTTTTCAAAACCTTCAACAACTTGGCAGCAATTTTTAAATCTAAAACTATTAACATGAAGAGGCTAAAAGGCCTTAAATAATTTATTTTTCAATCGTTATTTTTCTCGTGACCTCCAAGTTTTAAATTGGAGCCCTCCACCATGAAGATACCAAACTTTACCATTGTGCATTTTAAATCTTAACAATTTATTTTCTCAAATTTGCATTTAGAATATCAATAGGACTTACGATGAGATTGCAAAAATCAAACTATCGTAGCATTTTAAGAATTTAAAAAGTAAAGTAGAGAAGATTCAAAAATGTTAAATTAATTAACTATTTACATTTTCAAAAATGTAAAAAAAGCAATAGTAGCTACACACGATTATAATTCTAGTGTCACAACATGCCCCTATGCAAATCATTAACAATTACAACATATAAATAATTATAAATGCCAAAAATTTAAATTATTATACACACAAGGAAACATATTTTCTATCATACTTCAGGGAAATCAGAAGATCTTAATGTTGGGTGCTATTGGAAAAATAATGGAAGCTGTTTACAAAAGAATACATATGAATATGTAAAAATATGAAGTATGTAAGGAAATATATAAAAGGGAGCAGCTGTGCTTTTTCATTTCACTTAATTGAATTGCATCAACACCTTTATATAGGCATGTCATCTCCATCTTTTACACTCCACTATTGTACACACTTCCACATACTTCATCTTCCACATAATTCTACACACTTCCACACACTTCACCTTCCACACAATTCTACACACTTCCACACACTTCATCTTCCACACAATTCTACACACTTCCGCACACTTTATTTTCCACACAATTCTTCACATTTCCACATACTTCCATTTTTTAATTTACATTAATAAATTTACAAATTACTTTTTAACAGCCCCTCTTAATTTGTAATTTTGACATGATCCTTGAACTCCTTAAATTTTTCTGTTGTCACTGTTTTGGTGAATGAATCTGCTAATTGCTTATGAGTGTGTATGAACTGCAAATGAATTTCTCCTTTTTGGATAAGTTCCCGAATAAAGTGATGATGCAACTCAATATGTTTGGTTCTACTATGCAATATTGGATTTTTCGTCATAGCAATTGTGGACATATTGTCACAGTAGATAATTGTATAGTAAGAGGATCTTCAACTTGTTGCAGGTCCATTAGTAATCTACGTAACCATATTGCTTCGCATGCAGCGTCTATTATTGAATTATATTCTACTTTTGCCAAATAAAATGCCACTGCTTTTTGCTTTTTAGATGCCTACAAAATTATTTTGGATCATAAGAAAAACACATAGATAAAGGTGCTTTTCTAATCATTAATCGAACCTGCCCAATCACTATTAGTGTAACCCACAAGCTTGTTCTCTTTTTCTTTCATATATCTAATGCCAAATTTCCTTGTTCCTTGAAGATATCGAAAAATTCTTTTTGATGCTGCATAGTGTAGCTTGCTAGGTAAATGCATAAATCTTGAAATTAAGCTAACTAGGTAAACAATATCTGGCCTTGTGTTGGTTAAGTATATTAAGGAAACAAACTAGTGCACCATCATTCAACTGAACCTTCTCATTTATAGCCATTGGAGAAGAATTGGTTTGCAATTATTCATTTCAAATTTTTTCAATAAATCTTCGAGATATTTTTCTTGAGAAATAAATATCTCGCCTTTCAATTTTCGAACTTGAATTCCAAGGAAGTATTTCATAAGCCCCAAATCTGTCATCTCATATTTTTTTCATCATAGCTTCCTTGAATTCGTCCACCATTGCTAGATTGGTGCCTGGGTAAATTAAATCATCAACATATAAACAAATAAGGAGAAAATCTTTCATACCTCCTTTTATGTAAAGTGGAGGCTCATTTTGACTTCTTTGAAATCCTTTTTGATGGAAGTAGGAATTGATCTTGCTACTCCTGGCTCGTGGAACTTGTTTTAATCCATATAAGGCTTTTCGTAGCCTATACACTTTGTCTTCTTGACCAGCTCAGGAATAACCCTCAGGTTGCTCCACATAAACTTCTTTTTCCAATTCTCCATTAAGAAATGCTGATTTGACATCAAGTTGGAAGATTGGTAACTCTAGTTAAGAGGCCAAGGTAAGAACTGTTCATATCATCTCCATATAAGCTGTTTCATTGAAGTCAATTCTATGCTGCTGTGAATAGCCTTTTGCAACTAGACGAGTCTTGTGCTTGTGTATTGAGCCATCTTCTTTATACTTGCCCTTGTAAACTCATTTTAGCCCAATTACTTCTTTGCCTTCAGGTGGATCTATGAGCTCCCATGTGTTATTCTTCTCAATTGTTGCAATTTCTTCATCCATGGCCTTTACGCAAATTTCTTCCTTTGCTACTTCATTAAAGAACCATGGCAAGTTTCATAAATTTCTATTAAAGAACGTACCCTTCTTGCTAGAGTCTTAAACTCTGAATAAGTATGCCTTGAAGTATTTGACTGTGAGCTTGTAGTTCCTAAAGAACTAGGAGACATAGATGGACTTGGACTTGGACTTGCTTCTGGGCTGCTTCTTGATTTAGAATTTTGATTATTTAATATTGAGTACGGAATGGGCATATTAAATACTCTTGTTCTTTCTGTAGAAATTTCTTCCCAATTCCACAATGCCATTTTGTCAAAAAATAGCATCTTGAGAAATTATAAAATCATTAGTCTTTGGGTTCAGTAAACTATATCCTTTAGATTCATTACTACACCCAAGAAAGATGTATTTTTCTCCTTTCTCATCAAACTTTTCTCGTTGCTGAGAAGGTATATATGAGTAAGCTATGCAGCCAAAAATCTTCAATAGATTTACCCGTAGCTTCTTTCAGTGCCATGCTTCATATGGAGTCTTGTTTCGAACCACCTTTGTAGGAGAACGATTCAATATATAAACAGCAATGTTAACTGCTTCCACCAGAAACTATTTGGATGTTTTTTACCCTTCAACATACTTTGAACCATTTCGAAAACTATGCGAGTCTTTCGTTCGGCTACTCCATTTTGTTGTGGAGTGTATTGCACTGTAAGTTCCCTTTTTATGGCTTCCTTTTTGTAGTAATCATTAAATGTTGTTGAAAGAAATTCTCCAGCTCGATCTATTCTCAAGATCTTTAATTTCCTACCACTTTGTGTTTTCTGCAAATGCTTTAAACTAAAGAAAAGTGGAGAAGACTTCTGATTTTTGCCTTAAAAAATATACTCATATCATCCAAGTATAATCATCAACAAATAAAATGAAGCATATGTTGGTATTAAGAGATGGAGTCCTTGTGGGTCCACAAATGTCAGCATGGATTAATTCTAATGGTGCTCTAGCTCTCCAAGATGTCTTTGGGAATCGTAACCGGTGCATTTTCCATAAATGAAGTCTTCACAAATTCTTTCTTGCTTAGAAATATTGGGCAATCCAAGCACCATATGTTTATCCTTCAATAATTTTAAGCCTTTGAAATTTAAATGTCCATATCTCAAGTGTCATAAATATGAGTCATCATTGGTAAGACTTTGAAAGGCAATTTTCTTTTCCCATGGCATAGACAAAGGAAAAACTTTATTCATGATCATTTTTACTCCAGCCACAGTGAAATTTCTTCTTATCAACGATGACACATTCTCCATTATCAAAATTGAGCTTATATCTTTTTTGTAGTCATCGCCCAACACCTAATAAATTTTGAGTTAAGTTAGGGACGTAAAACACATCAAATATAAATTTAGAGTTACCTCCCCTTGTGTGGATTGTGATTACTCCTTTTCCAGCAAGTTTATGTAACTTGCCATCTCCGAGTTTTACTTCAGAAAAAAATTTGTCATCGAGCTTCACGAACAAATCTTTTTCCTATCATATGATTACTACAGACAATATCCACGTGCCAAATGTTCTCGAACTCTTGTTAAGCATTCATACATGAATAAAATACCTACCTTGCTTCTTTTTCTTCACTTTCTTTTGAATAGTTGGCTTCTTTATTTTCTCATTGGTCTTTGTACCAACAATCATTTTGAGAAGTCTACTCTAAATCTTGGTTTGAAAATCTATTGATCCTTTGTTCATGGGCTTTTAGGCTTCCCATAAGCCCGTTTAGGGTGACGTTTGATAAATCTTTTGATTCTTCTATTATAGCAACTATATGCTCAAATTTAGCAGGCAAACTTCTCAAAATTTTTCAACAATTTTCTTATCCTCTATGGTATCTCCATAAGCTCTAATTTGATTAATAATTCCAATTGCTCTGGTAAAAAATTCTTGAATTTTCTCTTTTTTCTTTCATGGCTAAATTATCAAAATCTCGCCACGTATTTTGGAGCTTTATGGAGATTACTTTATCATAGCCTCCAAATTATTTTTTCAAAAATTCCCACGCATCTTTAGATGATTTTGCACCCATAATTCTGGGAAGAATAGATTTACTTACCCCTTGGTGCATAAAGGACAAGACTTTTGCATCTTTTATCTTGTTCTCTTTATGCTCTTTCTACTTTGCTGAAGACTAGGTTGCTCTGGACTCGGTGCATTTTCATATCCCTCTTCAATGATATCCCAAAGATCCTAGGAAACAAACAATGACTTCATAAGAGTACTCCATAAATTGTAATTTTCTCCAACAAAAATTGAAATTCCTTGTTGGGAATAATTGAAAGCAAGATCACTGCCACTGGTTGAAGTCATTTTTAAATTGATTAGTGAGTGGGATGAAAGTGATGAAGGGGCTAGCTTTGATACCACAAAATGTTGGGTGCTATGAGAAAAATAATGGAAGCTGTTTACACAAGAATATATATATATATAAATATGTAAAATTATAAAGTATGCAAGGAAATACATGAAAGGGAGCTGCTATTTTTTTTCATTGTGTCAAGTTTCTGATGAACAAAAAACTGAAGCAGAAAACAGAGAGGAAGAATGAATTTTTACTTCATGAATTAATTAGGTATAAAGAAGTATTTATAGAGCTAAAATACAATAACAGAAAGAATAACTAATTTTCTTCATGTTTTCATACTTTGACACATGCTTCTTTAGATTTCAATTCCATTTTCTCAATCTATGAGGCTATACTCCAACACCCCCCCCCCCCCTCAAGATGAACATGTATATTAGGATGTTCATCTTGCCAAAAGTGTGATGAAAATGAAGGGAGCCTAAAGGCTTTGTCAATATATCAGCCAGCTGCAATCTTGAAGGAATATGAAAAATTTTAATAATGTTTTGTTGTAGCCTTTCTCTAACAAGATGGCAGTCAATTTGAATGTGCTTTGTTCTCTCATGCTGAACTGGATTGGTAGCAATATATAATGCTGATTTACTGTCTGTATAAAGTAGTGTTGGTTGTTGGTGGCTGATGTTTAAGTCTTGCAAGGCAAAAAGGAGCCACTGAATTTCACATGTTGTTGTAGCAAGGGCTAGATATTTTGCTTCTGCAGAAGATCTGCTAATGGTAGCCTACTTTTTACTTTTCCATGAGATTAAAGAGTTGCCCATGAAAATGGCAAAACCTATTACACTCCTTCTAGTATCAACACACCCTGCCTAGTCACTGTCTGAGAAGGCCTTTAGCTGTAATTCTGATGAAGAGGAGAAAAAAAGACCTTGCCCAGGTGTAGCCATTAGATATCTGAGGACTCTAATAGCTGCTTGGTAATGACTAATAGCTAGTTTGGCAAGGAATTGACTTAGAACTTGAACTGAATATGCAAGATCAGGTGTAGTGATTGTTAGGTACAATAATCTTCCAATCATCGTTTTATAAGCTGAAGGATCTTCATAGAGATTAAAATATGTTGCTGTAAGTTTAAGATTTGAATCCATTGGAAATGCAACAGGTTATGCACCAACAATTCCAGTGTCTTGAAGTATATCTAAGGCATACTTTCTTTGACAGATTGATATGCCCTTTTTAGACCTCGCCACTTCCAAGCCAAGAAAATATTTAAGTTCCCCCAAATCTTTAATTGTGAACTTGTCATGTAGGAAATTTTTTAGCAAGTCAATCTCTAGTAAACTGTCACTAGCCAGTAAAACATCATCAACATATACTAGGAGTACTATAAAAAAGGATTCCGATTTCCTAATGAACAAAGAACAATCTGAATTTCCTTGAGTAAAACCATAACCAAGTAGAGCAGTGGATAGTTTTGCAAACCATTGTCTAGAGACCTGTTTTAAACCGTAAAGGCTTTTGAGAAGTTTGCAAACTTTGTGTTCACCTTTGACAGCTAATCTAGGGGGCAATTCCATATAAAATTTTTCATGTAAGTCACCATGCAAAAAAGCATTATTTACATCTAGTTAGTGAATATGCCAATTTTTAATTGCTGCTATAGCAAAAATCAACCTTATAGATGTGATCTTGGCTACTGGAGAAAATGTATCAAAAAAATCTAAGTCTTCTTGTTGAGTGTAGCCTTTCGCCACTAATCTGGCTTTGTGCCTTTCGATAGTGCCATCTGCCTTGTATTTAATTCGAAATACCCATTTGCAGCCAATTTTTTGTTTGTTTTTAGGAAGAGTAATAAGTTCCCAAGTTTTGTTTAGCCATTTAACTCATTTTGCATAGCAGCCTGCCATTCAAGTATTTTGGCAGCTTGTTTGTAGGTTTTGGGTTCTTAGGAAGCTGAAATGGATGCTAGAAAGGCTTTATGAGTTATGGAAAATCTATTGACAGAAAGAAAATCAGAAATAGGATAGAGAGTTCCTGAATTAACAAAACAACCAGCAGAAGCAAATGATGGAATTGTATTTGAAACAGTAGAAACATTACCACAATAGTGGTCCTACAAGAAAGTTGGTCGTTGTTTAATTCTTGAAGAGAGACAGATTGGTAGGATTGAGGAATATTAGAACAGTCCTGAGCATTGGGAAAAGAAGATGAATGAGAATGTAAAATTGAGTCATTAGAAGATATATTCTTATTTGTTTGAATTAGAGAAGGAGAAGTTTGACTATTTTTTACCTGATCAAAATAGAAAGCTGAAGTAAAATTGGTTGGAGGAAATAGAAAGGAATGTCTCAGAATATGAAATAGGTGGAAGAGCTTTGAAAGGAAAACCGTTTTCATAGAAAACTACATTTCTCGAGATGAATATCTTATTTGTATTGAGGTCCATCAGCTTATAACCTTTTATATCAAAGGGGTAACCTAAGAAAAAGACATTTTGTGGCTTTTGGATAAAATTTATGTCTGTGATTTGTAAGTGTTGAGGTAAAACAAGGGCAGCCAAAGACTTTGAGATGGGAGAGATTAGGTGCTTTGTTAAAAAGCATTTCAAATGGTGTTTTATTTTTAAGAATGGGGGGTGGGAATTCTGTTTATAATGTGTGCAACAGTTAACACACAATCACTCCAAAAAGATAAAGGTACATTTGATTGAAACATTAAGGCTCTGGCAGTGTTTAACAAATGTTAATGCTTCCTCTCCACAATTCCATTTTGTTGTAGAGTTTCCACACAACTTCTTTGATGTATGATGTCATGATCATTATAGAATTGGGTTAAAGAAAATTCTGATCCATTATCTGATCTTAATGTTTTGATAGAAACATTAAATTGTGTTTCTACCATTTTATAAAAATATTTAAGTATAGAAGGAACTTCAGATTTTGTTTTGAGCATATAAACCCATGTGCGCCTTGTGAAGTCATCAACAATAGTGAGAAAAAATTTATGACTAAAATATGAAATAATACCAAAAGGACTCCAGATATCACAGTGAATCAAATCAAACATTTTATTAGAAAAAGGTTGAGATGCAGGGAAAGAAAGCTTTCTTTGCTTTGCTAAATGACATATATCACAAACATCTGAGGAACCAAGAGATATAGATGATTCTAATTGTTTAAGAAAAGGTCATCTTGAGGTAGAAACATGTCCTAATCTATAATGCCAAAGATCTAATTGAGGTTGATTAATGGCTGAAACAAAAAATGAAGAATTAAACTATTGTGGATTGCAGGTAGCCTCTTTTGAGGTAATTGAAGATAAATGGTAAAGTCCATGCTTCTCAAATGCAATCCCAATCATCTTCTTTGCTGATTGGTCCTGTAAAAGGCAATAAGAATAAATAAATAAAAAATACCAAAAGATTAGATCCTTTTGTTAATTTGGAAACGGATAGCAAATTGAATTAAAAACTTGGAACACACAACACATTTTGCAAAAATAATGTTTTTGAGAGGCAGACAATACCAATATGAGTAGTTGGGATAGAAATGCAATTAGGCAAATTAATGGAAGTATTAATTTGCTTGGGTGTAGAAGAATATAAGAGGGATGAACAAATCATGTGATTTGTTGCACCAGTATCCAAGATCCAAGAGAAATTATGTTGTGAAGTTGAAGGAACTGAATAACAAGAATACAGTAATTTACCAGAGGATTGAGAAGTAGCAAGATTCACAGCTGGTGTAATTGATGGATTTGAATTTGCAAGTGCTAGTAGTTTAGTAAATTCCTCAGAAGTTAAAGAAAACCGTTGATTCTCATTACTGTTTTGAATGTAAACTTCTCCAGATGAAATGGCAGCATGGGCAGTAGGAAGATTTCGCTTTCCTTTAGGTCCAGTCCAACCAGGAGGGTAACCATGAAGTTGGAAGCATTTGTCCACTGTATGTCCATTATATCCACAGTGAGTGCAATGTAAAGAAGATTTCTTCTACTTGTCTTTGGAGACCTTTGTCTGAGAAAATGGTTGAGTATTCTGTTTGACTGACAGGGCATGGGTTTCATGACATACCAAATTGGTTAGTTGTCTTTGACTTTCCTCTTAAAGCAATAAAGAAAAAACTTTAGCCATGCTTCGCAATGGGAAAGTAAGAAGTAATTGACTCCTGACTGAAGCATAGGAATCATTTAACCCAACCAAGAACTTTAACACATAGTTAGATTGCTGGCGAAGTAGCAAGAAATCAAAAAGATTGTAGGTGCATAATGCCATTTTTCCACATGTGCAAGTTGGCAATGGCCTGTAGCTAAGATACTCATCCTATAAGGTTTTGAAAGCACTAAAGTATTCAGTGATTGATGAAGAACACTGAGTTATGGAACTTAAAGATTTTTCAAGATGAAAAACCCTTGGACCATCACTTCTCAAATATCTTGTTTTCAATTCATTCCAGAGATCAACAGCAAATACTACATAAAAGCAAACTATTTCTAATATCCTTAGAAATAGAATTCATGAGCCAAGAAAGAACCAAATTATTGGCACGAAGCCAAGCAGTATGATGAACATGCTTATTTGTAGGAGGAGCAATAATCGAACCATCAATGAAAGCTATTTTGTACTTGATAGTTAGAGCCATAGTAATCGATTAACTCCAAGCAATGTAGTTGTCTCCCACAAAGCTTTCTAAGACCAATAGAGAACTTGGATTGTCACTAGGATGAAGATAATATGGGCTTGAAGAATCATCTAAAGGATTTACAGGGGAATCAGCTGATAAACGAGAAGAATCTGAAGAATTTGGAGGATTTGATTCAGCCATTTTTCAAGAAAATTCTTGAATTGCAGGAATCTGAATTGCAAAATCAGAAAATTTTTGAATTGCAGAATTCAAGAACAGAATTCCAGAGTAGAAAGTTTGAATTGAAAAAAAAAAAATTCAGATGAGGCAGAAAATTCTATAGGAGAAAAAAAATATTCCGGAGTAGGATAGGAAAAGAGAAGAATATATATATATATACATGTGTGTGTGTGTGTGTGTGTGTGTGTGTGTGTTGAAGTAAGAATCAAAAATCTTGCTCTGATACCATGTCAAGTTTCTGATAAACAGAAAATTGAAGCAGAAAACTAAGAGGAAGAATGAATTTTTACTTAATGAATTAATTAGGTACAAAGAGGTATTTATATAGCTAAAATACAATAACAGAAAGAATAACTAATTTTCTTCATGTTTTCCTATTTTCACACATGCGAGGCTATACTCCAACACATTGCACTCAATTGAATTGCATCAATACCTTTATATAGGCATGTCATCTCCATCTTCTACGCACTCCACAATTCTACACACTTCCACACAATTCTACACACTTCCACACACTTCCACACAATTCTACACAATTCCACACACTTCCATACACTTCTACACACTTCCACACACTTCCACACACTTCATCATCTACATAATTTTACACACGTCCACGCACTTCATTTTCCACACAATTCCTCACCTTTCCATTTTTTTATTTACATTAATAAAATTACAAATTACTTTTTAACACCTAATTCCAAGTCCACTGACCCTTTTTTAAAATCCAAATAATAATTACAAAACTAAAACTTTCAAGCCACAAAAAGCATAGCCAGTAAACTCAGTATACAAACAAGAAATCTGGGAAAAAAAGGGTAGGAAATCACATGAACGCTAAAGTGTTGAATTTGTTCCCAATACAGAGGCTGCACACTCTTTGGAATAATTTTTTGACTGTTGGAAAATAGATATTAGAACTGGGTTTTGTTCCCAATTACAGAGGTAGCATAGAGCAGCATAAATTATCGCAAGAGACGTGTTGAATTTGTTCCCAATAACAGAGGCTGCACACTCTTTGGAATAATTTTTTGGTTGCTGGAAAATAGGTATTAGAACTAGGTTTTGTTCCCAATAACAGAGGCAGCACAAAGCAGCATAAATTACCTGAAGAGACTTAGAAATAAATTAATTCCTAAGTTGCATTTCTTTCTTTACCCAAAAACCTCAACTAAAACAATGCATCACAGTAAAGGAATTAGTTTTTATATGATTGAGAAACTTACGAATTAAGTGAATCAGAAAGAGGGAGATTGGGCAAACAAGATTCTTCTTGCTGAAAGAAGGATTGGGCGGAGAGCTGGGGGGAATGCTGTGGGCGTTGCTGTGAGAAAGAGGGAGATATTCAAATTAATGGTGGAGAGAGAGAGAGAGAGAGAGAGAGAGAGAGAGAGAGAGAGACCTGAAGTAATGGTGGCCGGCAGCGACGACCCCACACCGCGCAATTCTGCCCATCAACGGCGACGACACCACACAGCGATTCTGCCCGTCGACGGCGGCCCCACACTGCAACATGCCCGACCTGCCCGTCGGCGGAGACGACACCACACTGCAATCTGCCCAACAGCAACGGCACCATACTGCAATCTGCCTGACAGCGACGACGCACCACATTGCACTCTGCCCAACGGCGATGATGCACCACACTGCAATTTGCTCGATGGCCTCCCTGAGAGACCTCAAATGATTTTGCCCTAGTTTTTCGAGTTTTTTCCCGCTTAAAAACATATTAATTCCCAGAATGGCTATCCAACGAGTTTTGCTAATTTCTTCCATCTTTTGATGACAGACGAACCAACAGCAGAGAGAACCAGCCCTTTGCTGAGGAGACTTCAAACTTTGCAGACCTGTCGTGAATGATTGGACGGGAGAGCAGAGCAAGCGACCGTTGAACTCATCGACCATTGCTGGTCAAACATTGGGGAGAAGGCATAAAAGGAGAAAATGAGGTATGGGATTTTTTAAACCCTTTTCAACTCACATTTTTTTATTTTAAGAGAATATGTTATTTTGATTCAAATTTTAATACTTTTGTTGTTGATTGAAAGCATTTGTCGAAAACCTCAAATACTAAGATTAGGATTATTCTTATTTTCTTTTTAATTTCCTTGATGATATTGTATTTCCTGCAATATGTATTTTTTGTCATATTTGATTTTTCTTAATTGTTTCGTTCTTATTGAAGTTGTAATTAGTTGTTTGTTTAATCTGTCCATGTGAAAAAAATGAACAAGTGAGCTAATAAGAAATGAATAAGGATATTAGGAAAGTTTATATTTGAATAATTATTGGATAGATTAAAACTGGTTTACAAATTGAACACATTATTTTATATTATTTGTTTAACATAATTGACAAATATTGATAAATTTATTTAAATTATATAGCATTTATACAAATTGCGTGTAATATATAAAACTTTAAAAATTATATATTATATGATTGAAGATAATCATATACTATTTTATTATATACTATAATATATTAATTATTAATGAAACTTAATTTAATTATGTAATAATGAATAAGAATTATTTATTAATTTAGATTAATATTGAAAATTAAAATAATTAGCTTTTAAGTTTCTAATTATAAAAGTATTATTATTTTTATTCAAAATATATTTAAAAATGGCTATATATTATTTTACTATGTATAATGATATATTAGTTATTATAATTCAATTCTGGATTGAACACAAACTATTTATTATTTTAAATTCACATTAAATAAATTAATATGTTGAATTTAATTAATAATATTTATTTTTATCATAATTTAATATCATAGTAATATGCTGTAAATATACGTTAATAACAAGATTATTGTTAATTAAAAAGTAATAATCTTATATTATTCTTTAATAGAAAATATATAAATATACATTAATAACAAGATTAGGGTTTTTATTTACTTTGATGATTATTTGAGTATTTGATCAATTAATATATAAATTTTTGAGATTATAGTTTTTATTTCATCTCATGTTTATTTGAATATATAAATCATGAATGGGTAAATTTATTTCAATATTTATGATCATTGAATTTATTTTTAGTTTTGAAGTCATATGCATGAAATTGTAAATTTTTTATGTTAGGATTTTTATTTAATTTCAAGTATTTCGTAGAATGACTCTGACATAATCTCGCTACTTAGTTTAGCGAGATTTAAACAAATATCGCTGGACCAAGTAGTGAAATTTGTCATGTGTCACGCTCAAGGTAAACATAGACAAATCTTATTACTTGGTCTAGCGAGATTTGTTTGCCATGCATCCAGACCAGATTGGGCTGCCATTTAAATCTCGCTACTTGGTGCAACGAGATTTGTTTAAATCTCGCTGCACCAAGTAGCGAGATTTGTTGTGCATATGAGAATTTTTGTGTTCTCCTTATTTATTTATTTATTATAATAATGATTAATTAAATTATTGGAGAGAAGAATCATTTATTAATTTAAATTTTCACATAGAATAAATTACATTTTGTAATTTAGTTAAAAATATTATTTGTTATCATAAATTAATATAATAGTCATACATGATAAATATACACTAATAGCAAGATTATAATTAAATATGAAAGTATTTTATTCTTTTATTGAGTAGAAAATATTTAAATATTAATTAAAAATATTTATTATTGAAATTATTAACTAAGAATCTTAAATATTCTAATTTGTTTTCTTTTTTTATTTCTTCTAGCTTCATTCTCTTCGACAAAATCTTGGATACAAATAGAGCCTAACAGTTTTGTCCATTCAACAAATCTACAAAATTATCCAAGAAATGACCCTCATCTAAGAATTTTTTAAAGACTTTAGTTTTAGATCCCAGTGCCTATTTATTTGCATGGTTAAGAGGAACTTATCGTCATCCCCTTTCTTTGTAACAACTTGAGCCATGCAAGACAACCCCCCAGGCAAAAGGAACTAGAAAACAACATCGATACTACCTTACTCTCCCTTAAGAATACTATTCCAACTATCACTTGGAAATCATCCATCGGCACTATGAAATTTGTATGTCCCACCCACTGTCCAAGCTTTATAGTCACTTGCTTGGCTACTTCTAGAGTACGCTGAGCCACGTAACTGACCACTTTTATACGTCCTAAGTCCTCCAAGTTCAAGTTGAGTCTCTATGCTTCTGGATTTGAGACAAAGTTATGTGTAGCCCTAGTTTTCATCATTGCAAAGGTCCTTTTTCCTACCTCTCCGACACGTTGAGTAACTACACTACACACATCCTTGGGGTCATCCTCATCATCTCCATCTGCCCCCTCTACAATGGAAGCTTGCAAGACATTGAGCGATGACTTGTGAAAGCAATCAACAACTTTGTGAGGGCCTCAACATAGTTAGTCAAGGCCCAATCTCATCTAGTGGCAGTAAACCAGGCGAATGTCCAATCTCATCTAGAGCTACACGCAGAAACTCCTTGGACAATTTCCCATTTCGAACATTTGGTACTGTTTTCAAAGCTGCCTCCAGTGACTGCATTGAAAAGACTGAAAAACATATTTCAAACAACTACAACTAGAAAAGATTGGCTTGTGGCTTTAAAAAAAAAAAAGAAATCTTAACTTTTGTTATTAGTATTCATAGCTGGGAACAAGCTCAAACACATAATTGAAAGGCTCAACACATCTTGGTGTTATCATGCCTAACAATGCGCTTATGGGTTTTTTTTGTTATTACTGTACCTATTCTTATCAATTCAGTATTTAAGATAGCATAAAATATCACTTCCGTTGCTTACAAGACAACTTAAGGACTTGTATGTTAATACAAAAGTAAACAAAGAAAGCTTAGATATAAGAAATTTTGTAAGGATAAAATTTGCATTAACAATGAGCAATTTGGTGCTAACCTTGTCGGTGTCTCTATGTGCTAAATAAGTAGCATACATAATTTGAGGGTTTATTGTTGTAAGATCACACCAAAGTACCCCAAAGCTTGAAGCAAGAAAAAACCTCTTTTGTACGCCATGGGTGTATGAGATAATCTTTTGGCCTTACTAGCATGTTCAAATCCCAAAAAAAAATTCCTTTTGTTGCTTGAATCATTAGCCTAAATGGAAACTAAAATATAACTTTTAATACTTGATAACATCAAGTATCCATATCCTTTTGATCTATTAGTTAATTAACTTACATTAATCTTCACTCATTTTTTTAACTAACTGTTTGATTTAGGGATGAGGTTAGCGAGTCTCAATTCAACCAGATTTTGAACATTGAATTGGATCAAATTATAGAGGTGTTTGGCTTATCCAAGTCCTTTTTTTACACTTGTTACCCACACTATTTCCTTGGATTAATTTGAAATAGATCTATGATCATAATTTTTTTAACAATACTTTATATGTGTAGGCATGTTGGCTAACAAAGATAGCCTTCTGGTTTGAAATTTGACTTCGTTTGGTACATGCTTGAGCATGCATGTTAGTTCAGGTGGTGGTGGGGGGGGGGGGGGAGATATAGGGTTCAAATTTCAGGAATAAGTTCAGCCCTCTTATTATTGTCAACCTTCATGTGTATAGTTGCACTGATATGCTATGCTCATTTGGCAACAACTTTCATTCACAATTCATGAAGTCTAACGTCATCTTCTTTTTTATTTTGTGGTAAGCATACAGTTCTTGACCTACTTTGCAGGCATGAATTGTTTTGACATAAACCATGGTATATGCCCAATGTGATACATTGGAATCAGACAACCCTACATCGATCCTGCAAAAGGTACCAGTGAAATACAATCAATATAATATTAATAATAGGGACATAAGGGAAATCAGAGAGATTACTGAGTTTCAGATTGAGGACTTTCCATTCATATATCTTGGAATTCCCCTTGCAGCGTTGAGGCTAAATAAAATGCATTATGATCATTTGGAACAAAGCCTTAATCACAACGACTCTTTGGAATATTCAGAATAAGGACTCTTTATCCAACACGAGGTCAGTTTCTAGGATGCAACAACAAGGCATGAAGACTCTCCCTTGTTTTAAAAATTTATTGAATTAAAGGTAATAATAGGACATCTACACGAGCCCCTATAAGTGATAGGTCAGTGCGAAGGCCCAGCTGCATCCCCGGGTTGTGTCCTTCTTGGGCACCTCATGAGGTTATGTCCTTCTTGATGACATATGTTCCACGTGATATTCTTACTACCTTCCATCTCATTGTGTATACGTAAGCTCCTAGGTTGACCTTTATGTCGAGCATATGCAGGATTTTCCTGCAAATTCGGCAATGAGGATGCTTGCCAATACGCCTCATGCATAATCGGATGAAAATCCGCAGCGTATGTCGCATAGTATTCGGAAATGCTCTAACATGACTCAACATACTGGAGCCCGTTCAGCCGTGTCCATGCACATGCAGTGGAAAGGTGGGAGTAGGGAAAGTGTAATGCTTGCCACTTCCCACATGAGCATTCGCATCTCTAGATGCTCAAAGTTAGGATGTTATTCCCCTACTCATCTCAGAAGACTTATCCCAACGAGTCACACGTATAGGAAGCCCATCTATCGCAGTTAAATCTACATCTACATCAATATTACCGTACATCGGAGGCTCGTCCATGAATTGGGCGTCATACGTGGCATCATCCATTTCACCGAGGGGGTGGGTTCACGTCATTGGAGAACTCATTTAACCCTTCACTTGTTTCCTGCTTGTATGTGTCTTCATCTTGAAGATTAACATCATTTGTAATGTTCATTTCCTCATCCAATGCATCATTCGCAATGGCCAACAACGATCTTGGACCCTCTGTTGGGACTTCTTCACAACCTCCCCGCGGATACGTGTCAGAAACAGGTATTTCGTACGTCAGCAGCTCAAACGAAGATCCCGGATATTCGTTAAAATCCACAGTAGGCATACCACCAACCTCCGCACTCATATCGATATGACGTGTTTGTTGGGTGTCTTCCTCCACTTCATTTAAATGCTCGACAGGCGCCTCTAGCTGCCTAGACGCGCTTACACCCATTTGAGGAATGATTTCGACATATAAATGTCCAGTTAAATATGTCGGACCTACGCAGTGTGCATCCAACACAATGCGCAGACCATAATAATCAGATATGGGAACAACCTCGTAGAAGACAGTATTATTGAACCCTCGCAAAGGGTATCTTACCGTCACCCGCAATGCATATTGATCTGGATCAATATGCAAATATTTGTATATCTTCGTATACAATTTATTTAATTTACACCTATGATCAATTCGAATTAGTCGAATTGGCGGAGTACTATAACTAACATCATCTGATCCCGTTATAATGCCCCCCCTATGTACAATAATACTGTCATCGAAGCATTGCTTGAGCTTCCTACCATTTAGATCGGTGCTCCAGAAATAAAAAAGACCTACGCAAAAAAAATTGTATGTATAGGTGATATGTGCTGCTTTTAGTTATCAAGAATTAATTTCACTAAGTATACAAGACAATATAAGCATCCTTTCAACACAACTACACTAGTTATTTATTATTCAGATTTTATCATCTGACTAGTGCAATGTTCCCTATACGTTCATAAGCATGCAATCTTCCCTATATGTTTCATTCATCCTTTAAAAAAGCATGCAATTCACATCACTGCATCAACCATGCTGGTCACGTTCATGAGCATGCAATCTTCCCTATAAAAGTATGGTCGACCATCTTGAGGGTTTCAAAGGCGATTTTCCAAATCCACGCGGTTCGGATGACTGGGTCAATTTGAACTACGAGGTTTGGTCGACCGGGCGGTTGGCATTTCCCACGTGGGGGTTCAGTTGACCAGGGTGTTGCCCATATATTCTTGGTCAGTCGACCGAGAGGTCAACCTGTTGACCTAGTGGGAGTTCGATCGACCAAACTTCCCTATGCATTAAGGTTCGGTCGACCGATCATGCCAAATTGCGCATTTGCAATCATTTTCTCTTTAAATTTTTTTCCCTATTTATATGATGACTAACTTAAATTTGATAGGACACTCATTTATGTATACATGGGGAACCTAAGGTCAGTCTAGGCCTTCTTAAGGACACCGAAAAAATCCGGCGTTAGTCAACCAAGGGTGCCCTAAGGTCATTTAATTCCCTATGATCAAACTACGGCCATATGAGCATATAATTCATATCATGTAGATGCATGCATTATTATAGACGAGAGATATTAAAAAAAGTGCAATACAAATAAAACACAAATGTCTTCTTCTTTCTTCTTTGCTCTTTAACTCTATGGAATACGCCAGATATAAGCTTTAAGTCATGTCATGGCTTCCATATCCTCTTGATCTTATGTGTAACCTAAATTATACCTGGTCACACACTTAAAAGCACATATAAGAACTGCTTGTATTTGTTAGCATGAAAACGGAGATCGGACTCAAAAAACCAACAATCGCTCCCTTTTTGATGATGACAAACACATAAGAGCAAAATAGGTACAACCTGAAAATGCTCCCCCTAACAATATGCATAAAGTAAAATATAAACAGTAAAGCTTAAACATATTCACGAAAAAAGATACTTCAAAATATTATGCATTCAGTTTTAACGTTAAAGCACATGCTCAGATATTTGCCCTTATGTTTTTGCCCCTCAAGATATTTGCCCCTATGGTTATAAACATTTTTCTAAAAAATATTCTCCCCTTTTTGGCATCAGCAAAAAGGGCTAAACTGAGTAGAAAATAATTTTATCATTTAAAACAAACTCAACAAAGAGAACTCCCCCTTTTTTAAAAACCCTCCCCTTATGTGATATAACAATTGGGCATAAAAATTTTATAACTGTTTTAAAAATTATAGCAATGAGGCACACACAACAGTTTTCATAACTGGTTATTTAAGAGATTAAAAGACACATAACAGGTAAGATCAGACCAGGATTATCCACAAACCATGACAATTTAAACATATCATAAGACTCGTGAAAGATTTGAGTTCAACACACACGACATATGATAGAAAATGTAGGTTTGAACATAAAAGCGGTCTAACTAGTTCATATGCATTTCATGAATAATCCATGAACCAGTTATGCAACACCCTTAAAAGAAATTTCATGACAAATAATTTTAATACAAGATAGCACAAGTTATGAAACATTTAAGCACACAAGCAAGACATAAAATATGTTTCATATAAGTTCATTTCTTGTTTTTAAAAATGTATATATATTTAAAAACAAGAAGTGAACTTATATGAAATATATTTTATGTCTTGCTTGTGTGCTTAAATGCTTCATGACTTGTGCTATCTTGTATTAAAATTATTTGTCATGAAATTTTTTTTAAGGGTGTTGCATAACTGGTTCATGGATTATTCATGAAATACATATGAACTAGTTAGATCGCTTATATATATATATATATATATATATATATATATATATATATATATATATATATATATATGTATGTATAAAATATATCCCCTTAAAATTTTCAATAAATACTAGGAGCTTATGCTTGCTGAAAAAGAAACTTTAATTCAAACTTAAGCAAGCATCATTTTCCTAGTTAAGCATTTAAGAACGACACAAAGTATGACCAGAAAAAATAAACACAACCATATAAATCCAGAGAAATTAAGTAAATATAAAGTAAGCATCAAATGGCAAATCCAATGAACTTGTGGCAAAACAATATTTTTCAAATTAAGGTTTTTTAATAACATCATTACATTAAATCATGTGCCACAAGATGAATTCAAAACATATCTAAGCCAGAAGTTTGGGTGAGCATACAAGATAGATTAAAGAAAATATGCTCCCTTTATTAATTTGAATACGTGCTTAGATACTGTTAGCTACTTATACTGATACAAAGTATGAAAATTTATTAAGATTTCAAACAGTATAAGTACTCTTTTCAGATTTCACTGGATATATGTTAGACCAATAAATCTCACCAGTAAAATGTCCCTAAACACGCATGCGCTAAATATCAAGCAATAGGCATTGCATGGTGCTCATCCATACCGTGAACAATCCATATCAAAGAATGGTTTAGTAGAGACAAGATATGAGTTCAGGGTACCAAAATAAATTTGGGACTCAAAAGTTAGAAACAATGAAAGTTTGAGTCTATGAGGCAGGTGACTTAAATCCTTTTCTCAAGGATGAGGCTTAAACTCTCCGATATAGTCTCAAGCATACATAAGTGCATTTACATTCAAGGATGAATTTCATTCAAGCACATTCATCACATGTTCATCTTTCTTAATTATTACTTAGCATGCAAGAGAATATAGACATTAAGTTCACTTTTCTTAAAAGTGGGGCTTAAACTCCCCCTGTATATTTGCATCCATACATATTTGCATTAAGTTTAAGGATGATAGTCATTTAAGAGCATGCATAAAAAATTCATCCTTTCAAAAGGATTTTCAGTATGCAGCAAATGATAAACATTTAGCACATAAGCATGACATATTACATTTCAATTTAATGCATGATAGCCAAATAAGGCTATACTCAGAGGTAGTGAAATAGGGGTTAAAAAAAATGACACAACTCAAAAATACAATGAGTGTATGAAATGAAAACTCCCCCTAAGTAATGCAACATTCCTAGTCACATGGACTTAAAACTTATGACGTGATTGCTAACCATTTAGGTCCAACATGAAGAACATAACCTAGGGATTAGAACCAAATGGTGTCAATGAACTAGTTCCTCCTAAGACACAAAATAAATGTGTACATGACTTCAAAATATATAGAGGTTTGGATTTTACATGTACAACCCTATTCAATTACTATGCATCCTAAGCAATAAACATAAATACTGTGCATGTTTTTCAGTTTAGCATATAACATTTAAAATTCAACATGCACCAGTGGACAGTTCATCATGCACCTATAACTAAGGATGAAAAATAATATTCTTTTATGATTCACTCATCCTTTCAAAAATATTTTAGCATGCATTAAACTACCTATCCTAATCCATGGTTTCACTTATGGGAAAAATTCTACCAAAATTTCGGCAACATTTCGTATGTAAATTGAACATTTTCCCATTTTTCTATGTACCTATAACTTGATAGATTCACGCAATCAATTTATAATTCAGCTCAAGCATGCGAGAACCTATATCCACTACCAGCATGCAATTCTCATCACCTGCATCCGCCGTGCAGAAGGCGTTCTAGACTAAGCATGCAATAAGGCAGTTCAATAAATATATCAAATAAAATATAAACTATCCATTAAAAAATAAAATCATTACGCAAGTAATGTATAGTGGCATTTCGCTCAAAAACATATTAAAGGAAAAATTATCCATTCATCAGAAGATATAATCATTTGGCAAAAAATAATATTTGCGTTCAGCTCATACAAAGTATCCTATATAAATGAAATGATAAGCACAATACAAAAAAATACATATTGGATAAATTTTCAAAACATGCTGCTCCCCCTCAATTATGCAGCAAGAGTATTAAATTCTTAGCCAAAAGTATTAGCTTTTCAATAGACAAACTTAGGCATTTTATTGCTAAGCTTAGGAAAATATGATATAATATAAGTTTTAATTTCCTAAAGCCCAACACAATATGATGGACAAAACGATATGCTATATTTAAAATATTTATACTAAAGTTTATATATAGCACCATTTTACAAATTTAAACACCATTGTCCATTTGAAGTGGATTTATTTAAACATGCTTATGAGATTTAATTTAAGAACTGATAATTTGATACAAGCATGCACTAGCCAGTATTATCACATATTAACCAATCATAATTATATGTTGAAATTAGGATAGCTTCCCAAGAGTGGGGTGAATTGGGATTTTAAAATTCTTTCCTTTTTAATACTTTGTTTTATATCAACAAGCAATCACAAAATCAAGTCAACCACAACCAAATAACAAAATAATCAAAATCTTAATCTTTATATCAATAGCCCTGTATCAAAGTGTAAAACATGCTGAATTTATATAAGCCCTGTGTTATTTCACAATCACACTTCTTCCTTGTGTTTAGTTATTAAACAAACTTTCAGGTTAATAAGTTTAGGATGATCAACCAACGTAGTCCCTTTTGGTTTTCGCAATCAATGCTGATCAAGTCAAAACGAATTATCTTCCGATCTATTTAACAACCATACACTCAGAATTTAACAATTTAAAGCATACACGCAGGTTGTAAATTTTGCTGAAAAACAAAGAGTAAGGAAGAAGAGAGAGACACAAGATTTTATGAGGTTCGGCTTATACCCAACCTACGTCCTCGCCTTTGGAAAACCACCAAAGGATTCACTAATTCAGTTTCGTTAACGGGTGGAACAATACTGATTACAACCACTCCTTCCTTTAGGCTAGAGCCCGCCTCTCTAAACGATATTCCCTCGTTCGGTCCAATGATTCTACAACCTTGAATCATCTATAAACAAGAAACAAGATAGAGAAAAGTTTGAGTACAAAAGACACTCTCACAGCAAAGTAAATTAGCACAAGATTCAGCATAAGTATACTTCAAAGTAAATCAAATATAAAAAGATTGAAGGTCAAACTGAATTTAGATCACCAAATATATCTTCCAAGATTTGAAAGATTCAGACTTTGAAGGCTCTACTTCGGAATTTGTATCAGCAGTAACTCAGTAGTTGAAGTAGGATGAACACAAGAGAGTTTGAGAGCTTTTAGAGAATTTTGGTCGATGGAAAATTTCTCAGTGTAGATATCTTTGAAATTTGGGGCTATTTATAGATGTTTAAAAGTAATTCCTTGCCCCCCAAGTTTACTTGGAGTAATCCCCAAAATTTTCAAAAAAGTAGTGCCCAAGAAATCCATTTAAAAAATCTTTTTGTTGGATATTTTTTAAAAATCTGTTCGAGTGGCAGTCGCCTGCCATGACCTGGTAGTCACCTGCCATAGATGAAATTCAAAACTAAGAATATTGGCAGTCGCCTGCCAAAACCCAGGTAGTCACCTGACTTGACCACCCAAGTGCCTGGCTGTGCCCAGGTAGTCGCCTGGCACCCTACTGCCTCTTTTAAAAAAGTTTTCCTCATTTAAGCAGTCGCCTGCCACAAGGAGGCAGTCGCCTGTCCCATCAATTTTAACAAAAAAATTTCTTCTTTTGAACCCTCATTCACTTTGATTTTAAAACATTTTTTAGGGTTTTTCTAACATCACATTTCTAAGTTTCTTTTATTTTATAAGAGCTTCAATTCAATTTATATTTGAAGTTTACTTGAAGTACTTACATTCTAACATTCTTAAAACTATATTCTTTTGATCTTCAAGTGACTCCTTGTTCTTCTATCATCTTTGAGCTTCTAATCATCTTTGTTTCTTGATCTTTTTGAATATTACTTTCATCATAAGCTTTATCATCCTTTTGAGCTTTGAACTATGTCTAAGCTTTGCCTTCTTCCTGAAAAACTTTCACTTGAAACAAAGCATATTAAACATATCATGATTTGTTATCATCAAAATAAGAATTTTGAGCCTTGTTAGGCCAACAATCTCCCCCTTTTTGATGATGACAAATCTAGAGCAAAAAAAATAGGAAATAATGCTCATGGCTACCCCTTTCAACAAGCATGAGATTTTTATACATAAGCATATACCAAATATATTTATACAAGCAGTACCAAATGTAAACCATGTCATATTCAAAATATATTCATTTATACAAGCAGTACCAAATGTATTCATACAAACCATGTCATATTCAAAATAAATTCATACAAGCATTCCATACATATGCATTCATATTTTTACAAGCCATTCATACTTCTTTCTCTCAAACACTCTCCCCCTTTGGAAGTCAATCAAAAAGGAAAAGGGAGCGATACAAAAAAAACATAGTGAAGAGCTGTAATACATAGTACTTGTAAATCTTACAAACACAAAGGAAATGCTATTCGGTGAAGTACACGGGAATACTAATACATATGCAAAAGTTTTAAATATCGCATAGATGAAGCAAATCAATCGGAGGCTTCCATAAACCCATTTTCATCTTCCTCTTCTTCTTGTTCACCAGATTTTTCAGCAGATTCATCATCACTAGATGGAGCAGAGCTGATATCCATCTGAGTTTTGCCTTTGGAAGAACTAGCCAAATGTTTCTCAATCTTGTTAACACGTTGAACAAGGCTTGAACAATGAGATTCCACAGTGGAAACCTTCTCCCGAAGCGTACCAAGTCCAGTTTGCATTCCATCACTGCAGGTCATATAGTGATTGTAAAATGGAATGAACCAAGAGGGAGTTTCTAGGTCAAGCTGTACTGAGGGGCTGGCATGGAAGGCTAAGGAGGTGGTGCAGATGAGATGTGACGATGTCCTTTGTGAAATCATCCTTGAGAAGTTTGCTTATATCCCATACTCTTAAGAATTGTATCAGAAAAGATATCGTAATGGGTTTTGTTAGTGAAGTTGAATGATGGTGTAAGAACATTAAAATGTGCAAATACCATATTTAAGACCCCATCATATCGTAGAATGACACGAGGGGCATCAACTTTCATATTGATCCATTTGTCAAGGAAACTTGGAAGATCCAGCTTTTTTCCTTTAAGAATACACCACATAACAAAACAATCTAAGAAGGAAATATGATCATGGGAATCAGAACGTGGTAGGATATTATATGTAATAACTTTGTGTAGGATTAAAGCTTGGAGATTGAGCTGTTTATAAAGGGGTGGATGCCCATAGGAGATGAGTGTATCAGTGATGACTAGAGGTAAAAATTCCTATGGAGTAAATCCTTGGGCCCTTATCCATTGTTTCTTAGCAATTTGAACCTCAAAATCTCCTGACTTGACTCGAAGAATTTTTCCCAAAGATATGGGAGTAAGATGAGTACTCTGTCCTAGAAGATTTGTTTTTATCCCATTTTCAAATTTCTCCATGTTAGCATAGAAAATCCGAACCACATTTGGATAGTACCCTTTTGTTTGATACGTGATAAACTGTTCCCACCCAATTTCCTTAAAAAGTTCCATGATTTCAAGAAAATCAGAATTGAAGAATGTTACATCAAGTATTTTACCTAGGATTGGTTTGGCCGAGGCGATTTGATTTCTATAGAGAGTTTTGGCGTGAGGAGTTACTAACCACTTCTCTACTTCATCATTGTTGATCCTTGTGGAGGAAGAAGAACCCTTGTTACCAACCAATTTGATCTATGGCATGTTTGTTTTGAAGAGAGAAATTGATAAACCCTAGGTTTTTATGCGAAATGATCTAGAGGTTAGGTTTGATTCAAGGTTTCAGGATGATTTGGAAGAGGAATTGGTTTGGAAAAGAGTAGGAATGAGGAATTTTGGAGAGAAAATAGAAGTGGCGGGCACCAGAGGGAAGTTAAAAAGACATATAACAGGGTTTTAAACCCTACCCGTCGCGAGGTAGTCGCCTGCTAGGAGAAGGCAGGCGCCTGTTAATTAAGAAAAGACAAAGTCAATAGCATGGTAGTCGCCTGGCACCTAGGTGGCAGTCGCCTGCCAAGCAAAAAACTTATTTAAGTGGCTTCTCGTATATGTATCATTCCTAATTCTTGTCTAATGAATGTGAACCGCTCTTCAGAGAGTGGTTTTGTGAATATGTCTGCTAATTGGTCGTTTGTATTTACAAATTCTAGCATTATGTCTTCATTTTGCACATGATCTCTCAAGAAGTGATGTCTTATGTCAATATGTTTTGTTCTTGAGTGAGATACCATATTTTTTGAAATATTTATGGCATTTGTGTTGTCACATTTAATTGGAATAATTTGATATAGAATTTTGAAATATTTTAGTTGTTGTTTCATATACAATGTTTAGGCACAGCAACTCCCAGCTGCTATGTATTCTTTTGGGTGATTTTTAGCGTATCTCCATTCTTTAGGTAGTTCTGGATTTTCTACATTGTTTTCATTTGAAGTTTCATTATTATTTTCTTCTTTTATTTCAAGATCTTATTCTTTTTGTGGAATATCTTCTTTTTCATCAATCTTAATTTTATTGTCATAATTGTTTGATTCATCAAATGTTATATGTATTGATTCAATGATAGTAAGAGTTCTTCTATTATAAACCCTATAGGCTTTTGCTATTTGTAGAGTAGCCTAAGAAGATACCTTCATCAAATTTTGCATCGAATTTTCCTAAATCATCTTTAGTGTTAAGGATAAAACATTTGCATCCAAATACATGAAAGTAGGAGATATTTGGTTTTCTATTTTTCCATAGTTCATACGGTGTTTTGTCTATACTTGATCTTATAGAAACCCTGTTTACAATATAAGACGTTGTATTTACAATTTCAGCTCAAAAGTATTTAGGTAGGTTATTTTCATTTATCATTGTTCTTGCCATTTCTTGTAGGGTTCTATTTTTTCTTTCTACAACTCCATTTTGTTGTGGAGTTCTAGGTGCTGAGAAATTATGATTTATTCCATATTCATTATAAAATTTATCAACCTCTTTGTTTCTAAACTTCCTACCTTGATCACTTCTAAAACATGTTATATTATATCCCTTTTCATTTTGTAATTTCTTGCATAAGGTGATTAGCAAGCTTCATCTTTACTTGCTAAAAATAATACCCAAGTGAATCTTGAACAATCATCCACTATTACAAAAACATATGGTTTTCCTCCTAGGCTTGAAGTTCTAGTTGGACCAAATAAGTCTAGGTGTAATAGTTCTAGGGGTCTTTTAGTAGATATATATTTTTTCTTTTTGAAACTTGTTTTGACTTGCTTTCCCTTTTGGCATGCATCACACATCTTGTCTTTTATGAATTTGGTATTTAGTAATCCTTTTACAAGATTTTTCTTTGATAATTTTGATAATAGGTCCACGCTGGCATGTCCTAATTTCCTATGCCATAGCCAAATTATTTCATTCATTGCTGCTAAACAAGTTACATTTTGATTCACTAGATTCTCAAGGTTTATACAATAAACGTTATTTATCCTATGAGCTATAAACAAGGTTTTATTTTCCTTAGTATTCTGGATAACACATTTTTCTTTCTTAAAGGTTATTTCAAACCCTTTGTCACTTAATTGGCTAATTCTTAAAAGGTTGTGTTTTAATCCTTCTATTAATAACACATTATCAATGGTAAGAGAAGGTTCTTTACCTATTCTCCTGATGCCAATAATCTTACCTTTGGCATTGTCGCCGAAGGTGACATATCCTCCATCCTTTTGTCTTAGCGAGGTAAACTTGGTCTTATTTCCGGTCATGTGTCTTGAACACCCGCTATCCAAGTACCACTTATCCATTGACGATGTTGTCCTAAAACATACCTACAATGTAGGATTCATTGTGTTAGTCTTTAGAACCCAAATTCTTTTAACTTTCTTTAATTTGTTGTTAGTTCCATTATTAACTTTCCATTCTCGTTGTACTTTAACATACTTTCTTTTTAGTGGGCAATCGAACATTACGTGACCTTTAGTCTTGCACATATAGCAAGTAGTATGTCCATGTTTGTTGTTTGAGGAAGTGCTAGCATAGTGCTTGGCTTCCTTGACAAAGTATCCTATGTATAATTTTGGCTTCATGGTTGCAGACCTTCTTTATTAGTTTCTCCAGCTGGTCAATTTTCTGAATTTTTCTTTGACTTCCTAGGATTGTTGTTCATAAATTCCCACACTATTTGTATCCTCTATATTTTTTATTGGGTCTGATACTTTTATAGTTGCTTCTTATGGCACTACTACCTTTCATCTAGGTGCCACTTCTACTTGAATAGCATCTGGATTATTTATGTAGGATCATAGTGAACACGTCTTCTACCCACCTTTGAAAGGCTAAAAATTCATTTGGGGGCACACTTGGTGATGGGTTTTGTGCCGGGGTGGAATCGATTGATTGGGGTGATTTATCCCCAACAACAAGTTGTGACATGGAATTTTGAGACTTGATCATGGTAAAGATAAAAGTCCTCTTAATTTCCATAGACAACGCCAATTGTTGCTGGCAAAAAGTGGATGGTTAATGTATACTAATCTCTGATCGTGACCACCTACAAGGAATCAAACAAGAGAGGCTTGGGGAGGATCTAACGTGTACTCTAAAGGATTACTTCAATGCCTAAGTCAGAGCCTGTAGGAGGATAAGATTGCAATAGTAAGGAAGAGTAGATGAGAATGAGATACTTACCCCATCTCGAAATACTTCTTTTATGATAGTGAAGGTCATACATCTATTAAATTCAATATTTAAGGTCAATTATTTGAAGGAGGGAAGTTTTGATCTGATTTAAAGGTATTTACAATATGAATTAATGGTGGTTCCTTGACTTTGATCTTTGATTGATGTACTTTATTAATTTTGGTTGTATCAGGGTGTAATCCCTATAGGATAGGTGTGACATATAGTATTATAGCACTGAATTTTTTAGGTGTTATCCCAGTGGGACGGGTCCATCTAGGAGTGCTACGTCTTGGAGTTGTTTTGGAGTAATCCTGGTGGGATTGGTGTGTCTTAAATAGCTACAATAATGTGGCTGGTCAAAGGGCCATGAGACTAAGATTGTATTGACACCAAAGGGTTTTGTTATGTTTGGTGCTATAACACAGGTATTTTGTGGTTTTCCAACATGGTAGGACGGTAGTCCTGGTGATTGTAATGCTGAAGCTATTAGTGAAAATATCAAACTAGTTAGTTTAGGGAGCGGACATGGATCAAATGACCAAACCATTGTAAATTCTGTGTGTCACTCTTATCTCTTCTTACTTTATGTTTTGGTTGTATATTTCATGTTAATCATTTTTTTTTTATCAATCAACTTAGTGATTGGGTAATTTGAATATTTCAAGACTATCTCGTTAGACACATTTCATCTGAAAAATAAGGTTAAGTTCTACACATATCTTATAGATTACAATTAAAAAAAAAAGTTCTAAAATCACCTAATTCACTCCCTCTTCTTGGGTGCCTAAAGAGACTAATAGTAAACTTGTTCCTTCAAATTATATATAGAAATCCATGTCAAAAAGGAATGCTAGAATAGAAAAATCAAGACAGCAAGCATAGAAATGAAGAAAATGAAGTAGATGGGTCCATTATCATTAGTGATAGCAAAGTATACATTGCCAATAATGGGTTCTAATACTCACAAAAAATGGATTCTTGATAGTAGTACAAGTCATAATGTGTGCTCACATAGATCAAGGTTTTATTCTTATGATGTATATGAGGATAATGATATGAAAATTGGAAACAACTCAACATATAAGGTGGCAAGAATTCATTATTTCAAAATAAAAATTTATGATGGTGTTTCGAGAACGCTTGAAAATATTATGCATGTACCGAACTTGAGATGAAATTTGATTTCACTCTTGAAATTAGATTTGAGGGGGTATATGTTCACTAGTCAAGGTGGGAATATAAAAATATCAAAGGGTGCACTGTGTGGTGATGAAGAGACACTAAGAAGGAAATTTGCACAAGTTTAATTGGTATGCACATGTAACAAAACATGGGTGATTCAAGCTCATGGAAAAAGAATTATCTTTCCTAGGAAGTGAAAGGTGGTGGGTGATGAGTCCCTAAAATGCACTATTTTAGTTCCCCAATTGCCTTTGTTTTGTCTTCATTTATCTTGTAAATACCCTTTGTTATCATAGTTCGGAGTTATGCAAGGTTTGTTCAGGTTTCAGGAAAAACAGGTCAAAAACGATGAGTTAAGCAATACGAGAAGTCAAGGGAGTATTTGGGAAGCACAAAGCTCAAATCAAATGCTCAGCCAAACCCTTAAAGCCTCAATGCATCAAAGGAAAGAATACATGGTTCGACCATGTGGTGTGACCAGTAACACAAGGGGCGACTATGTCATAAGCCGCAAACTCCAAGGTTCAAGACTGAAAGTGAATTTCTGCAAGGTTCGACTAGGTTAAGATACTAATGCTGACTAAGCCATAGATGCGGAGAGTGTCGACCAACAGCTTGACTAGGGAGACCATGAAGGGTGACCAAGTCGAGATCTTTAACTTTCCTAAAGATAGAGATCCTATAAGTCTCTACCATCATCTTTACTAGCTAGACTCAAGACTGTGACTAGGTCAAGAAGACCTGAATTTGAATTCCTTATTTGCGGGGAACCTTGACGAGGGTGCGACCAAGAGAGAACAGGGGTGCGACCTAGTTGACATATGCAAACTGTTTAATGAGATTTTTGCAGAACTTTCCTATTTTGAATTTTAAACCTTGTAAACGCTATTGGGTATAAATAATAGCTTCTTCTATGTTCTTAGGGTTCCTCTTTGGCCTCTCTTAGGTTAGTGACAGGCCTAGGAAGCCATTGAGAGCCAAGAAGAGTAGGATTTATTATTTTTCCTTTCAATTCTCGTATTGGTTCATGGAAGGATTCTCCAAAGTCCTATGACAACCTATGAGTTCCTAGTGTTGCCATGTCGATGGATGGTCTTTTGATTGTATTCTTAGTCATTACTGACAAACATTCGAGGTGCAATTGAATGATTTTTACATGTTTTCTTTTATTGCTTTCCTTTACATGCTTTCTTTACATGTTTTCTTTACTAATTTCATTTCAATACCATGCAAGTTTACATCTTTGAGTGTGATGATACCTTAGGGTAAAGGATAGCCTTATTAGGGATTCAGTCACCTATACAGATTAGTCTAAGGATCATGTACGGGGTGATCTCGTGATCATTGTGATAGAGTATACCCTGGTTCTCGATTGTGCTTTGGACGATTGGTGCACCTTTGCTACTCTATGCCATCGAATGGTTCACTTAGCCTTTAGCCTAAGATGAATAGCTGGCTAGACATAGTTAGCATGCATGACAGTTTAGGCGTGATTTATACTCTGAGATCTACTTTCTAGGAGTAGTGTTAATAGAGATTTACTACTTTTAGTAGTTGTTAGAAAAATGCAATCAAAATCTCTCCTTTTTCCTTTTTTACACCAAGTATAGTAAACTAGGTTAGAAGTGGTTAATAACTGCACACCAGTCCCTAAGGATCGACACCTGACTTATTCACTATTTTATTGAATTTGGGAGTAGTTAGGTTTAAAAATTTTATTTTTAGTAGTTAATGACCCAAGCCTTGGCGAGCCTACCAAATTTTGGCGATGTTGTGGGGGACTGTGTTACAGTTGTAAGCCAATTTCTAGTTTAGAATACTATACCTTGTTTTTCTTTGTTTTTTTTTTTTCCTTTTTGTTTGATATTCTAAAGCCTTGATTATGTGTTGCATGTGTATATGCCGAGTTTGCACTCTTTGGATCATGAGTTAATGCCTATAGACCCTGAGATTGAGAGATCCTGAAAGTCTATTAGGAAATCTACCTCTAGTCCTGAGTTAGCCAAGTTGTCCGAACCTAAAGTCATGGCTGAACGTAATCTGATTCTCGTCTTTCAAAATCCAGAATCCCAAGCTCATCACCAACCTATGGTGGAGGAGCAACCTCTTCGGCCCCTTGGATACTACTTTACACCCAACACATACACTTCACCATCTTGCATCTGGTTCCCAGATGTCAAGGCAGCACAATTTAAAATTAAGAATTCCATCATCTCGATGCTTCCCAAATTCTATGGGAATTCAACTGAAAATCCTTACAAGCATCTAGATAAATTTCTAGAAATCTGTTCCACCATACGAATATCTAATTTTTATTATGATGCCCTCCGATTGAGGCTTTCCTCGTTTTCTCTGAAGGACAAGGCCAAATATTGGTTGAATTCGTTAGAGCCAAACTCAGTGACCAACTGAGCCATCATGCAACACGATTTCTTAAAAAAGTACTTCCTAACTTGGAAGAATAACCAGTTGAGGAAGGCCATCACCTGTTTCTCACAATTGGATGGGGAACTATTTTTTAAGACTTAGGAGTGCTTTAGGGACCTTTTGCACAAATGCTCACACTATCAAGTCCCGCGGGCCATGACCTTGTTCCCATACTGCACACCATAGTGAAAAAGTTAGATCAGTTCTTGTCCTTAGGACAACAACCATAGCCTGTAGCGTGTGCAGAGGTGAGTGCCATCTATTGTGATCCTTCAGACACGTGTTATAATTGCCCCCATGGGCCTCCCCCACATTAGTTTGTGCAGGAGGAAGTTAAGACTATGGTATGTTAGGTCATTCAATGACCCCTATTCAAAGATGTACAATCTTGGGTGGAATAAGTATCCTAACTTCTCTTGAAGGCCACAAGCTCTAGGTTTTCAATCTTAAAGACCTCAACAATCACCCACTGGTTCACCTCCTCACAAATACCAAAATGTTCAAAATCCTCCCATTTCTGCCCCTAAACCTTCATCTTTTCAGCAACAATCTTCTCCTCAGCCCAAATATGATTATTTTCAGGAGATGATGCTAAAAGCTCTTAAGGGTATTGAGGCTGATCGCCAAGTAGATCGACAATTTCTCCACTCTCACTCCTAATCGATTTCTAAGCTAGAAGCCACCTTGGGGCAACTAGCTACCTCTTTGAGTATGAGAGATGAGGGTAAATTTCCAAGTCAGCCTCTAGTCAACCCTAAGGGCCAGTAGGGGGTAGAATCTGAGCCGGCTGGTGGACCCTCATCATATTATGAGCAAGACCAGGCTGTAACCATTCTTTGGAGTTGTAAGGAGGTGAACAATAGGGTTATGGAAAATTTAGGCCAAGAAAAGGGTAGAGAGAAGATGAGAGAAGAGCCTAATGATGAACTGTGTGACCCTCCTTCTCCTAATCCGGTAGGTTATACCAAGACACCTACCCTCTCCAAGGATGGAGCACTGACCCAATATGTCCCTGCAATGCCATTCTCTGCAGCTTTTCATGCACCCTCTAAATATAAGAAGGAGGCCACTACTGAGGCCATCATGGACACATTTTGACAAGTCAAGGTCAACATTCCTCTCTTAGATGCTATCAAGCAAGTGCCTTCTTATGCCAAGTTCCTCAAGGACTTGTGCACGTATAAGTGAAAGTCGAGGGTGCACATGAACAAACAACAGAGGCTGGCCGAGCATGTGAGCTCATGTCTATTTGGCCACCTTCCTCTGAAACTAAAAGACCCCGGTGCTCCAACCATCACATGTGTAATTGACAACTACACTATTGATAGGGCATTTTTAGATTTGAGCACGAGTGTGAACCTCCTTACTTACTTGGCCTATAAGCAATTCAATTTAGGAGAGCTGAAGCCCACCATGCTCACCTTGAGTTTCGCTGACCGATCTGGTAAAAAGACCCCGGGGTGTGATAAAGGACGTCTTGATCAAAGTCAAGAAATTCTATTATCTTGTTGACTTCATAGTCTTGGATATGGAACCTTCTGACCCAACAAAGGACCCAATATCTGTCCTAGTAATGTAGGACTGGGATTATGGATGTGTCCTTGGCAACGTGCAACTCCAACTAAATGTATTCCTGCTTCCCATCATCCACCCGATAACGTCCAAGTTATGGACGTTGATATGATTGATGAATGAGTTAAGGAAGTGGCTCCCTCAATTTTTTGGAGGGACCCTTTAGAGGATTCACTTCAGCTCGAAAGCCCCTCTACATCTGGTTTGGAGGACCCGTATAACCAAATTCTAGCCACTATATATTAGGCCTCCAATTTAAAAGGACAACTGTGGGTAGGTGAGACATGATTTAATGAGGAAATGGTGGAAAAGACCCCTCGTTTTGAATCAGGGTGAGTTTGATATGAGCTTTTACTGTGTCTAGCTGAAGACGATAAACTTAGCACTTTCGAGAGGCAACCTAAATATTTTTCTTTTTCCTTTTGAGTCCTTAGGTTGTGTAGTGTAGCGTAGATAAGGTTTAGAGTCCTTAGAATAGGTTTAAGTTAGTTGGGGGTGCAACTAGTGCACGACTAGAACACATAGGTGTGACCTAGTCGAGTTTGAAAGTCTTTTGAGCTTCTAAAGTGTTGAGACGTTCGACCACAGGTGCAACAAGCACTACTTTGGAGTGATCTAGTTGAATCTTTGAACTTTTCTAAACTTGTAAATTACCAAAAGGGTCAACCATGTGCGCAACTAGCACTAAGCTGGGCGCAACCTGGTTGAGAGTCAGTGTCCTAAAATTAGTTGGGGGTGTGACCAACTGCAACCAGCACTCAGCTAGTGTGACCTAGTCAAAACTATCATAAGTCGCATTTAAAACCCTTTGCCCGCGAAGCTCAAAACCACTTTCTCTCAATCCCTTCGCCCCTCCTTCATCACACCTCTCTCCGACCTAGTCGCTCAAGCTCCCTCCACTTCTCCAGAGCCCCCGGCACACTACAGTGACTTTCCTTAGCTCCAGCGAGCCTCATTATGCGTGATCCTACATTGCAAAGTGTCGCGATGTTCCCGGATGTGAACTTGGGACAACAGAAAAATGAATTGAATAGAGTGTGTGGATTTTGAAAATGTGATTTTCGTGGAAAACAATGGTGTAATGGAGTCACCACTAACCTTTTGGAGTGTGGTTAGAACACTTGATTACTACCCAATTAAGGGTAAAATCAGTTTGTGTTACTAGAGTTGGGCTCGAGAGTTCGGTTACGTAAGGGGAAGGTATTAGCACCCCCTAGACACCCGTTCTTATGAACGGTGCCTAATTAATCGAAAATTATCCCAAAATAAATTTAATAAGCCTTAGAAAATTACTTCCTATAAAAAATTACAAAAAATGCATAAAATAAATACAGTATAAGTATTTCCTCAAAATCAGGGTATACGTACTCCGAAGAGCTCATGCCTCCCTTTTAAATCATCGGGATTAGAAAATCGAGAAAATAGTTTTACAAAAATACACTCCTAGGTCTTTTGAAATCTGTATGATTTTTCTAACTAGGAAAATATTATCCCATGAGGTTTTAGGATTTATTCGGGATGAAAAAGTGAGCAAAAACATTTTTCTGACCTCAAATGATTTTTTTTTTTGAAAATTTCCATGATTTTTCCAAATTTTTATGTGATTTTTCCAAGTATAAAAAAATTTTTTATTTAAAAAATATTTTTTGTGTTTTTTGTAATTTTCCAATATTTTTCTCAAATTTTGAAATAATGAAAAGACAATTAAATCAAAATAATGAAAATCCAGTCCTAAAAATATTTGTTGGATTTTCGCCTGAATTTCCTGAATTTTTGCATGTTTCTGATTGTTATGAATTTTTTGAAAATTTTTTAATTATTAAATACCAAATAAAATAGTTAAACCGGTTCCATTCCAGTTTAGGGGATCCAACCGGTTCAGGAGTGAACCAATCAGAAAAAGGGGTCAACCAGTTTTTGACCTGGTCGAAGCTGTCAAGTCAACACACGCCGCCTTCCGCGTGGGTAGTGCGTGTAAGTGTTTGTAAGAGTGTGTGTACGTGTGCAACAGTGAGTGTAAACGGTGTGTATTTTTGTCTGTGTGCGTGAGTGTAAATTGTGTGTGTTTTCTGCGTGCGCAGCGCTGTGTGTGTTTTTTGTGTGCAGCTCTGTGTGTGTTTTGTGTGTGTAGTGTGTGTAATGTTGTGTGTATCCTATGTGTGTAGCGCTATGTGTGGTGTCGTGGTGTGTGTAGATGTGTATAGATGTATTCTTTTCTAAGCGTCTCATGTAAGTACTTTTAAATTTCAATTTTGTGAGTGAAGCTCTTAGGAAGTTATACTAGACTTACAGACCTGATTTAGAATCTAGAAAATTCTTTTATAAAGTTCAAAATACTTTTCAAAGTAAATATGAAGAAGTTTTGGATCAAAGAATGAAAAACATTGTGTTGCATAATGTTCAAGCGACTGAGGTTTACAGCTCAAGCGACTAAATTGCTACTAACAGTGTAGAATAAATCAGAGCTTTAGTTCAGGCGACTAAGTGTGTTCGAATTGGTGTGATCCCAAGAGGGGGGGTGAATTGGGTTTCAAAATATTTTTCGCTAATTTAAACAATTACGCCGATTCACCACAGTTCATATCACATTCAATATTGAAAACGTGTACGTACAATGATTAAGTTATCAGTGTGTGCGTACATACACATATGCTGCATCTCTCATTTAAATTTGTTTTGTGTGCATGCAAGATGGTTATAATAAAACATGAACAAGCATACACATACGAAAATTTAAGTGCAAGAATTTAAATAAGATAGAGAGAGTGACACCAGATTTGTTATTGAGATTTGGCCAAACCAGCCTACGTCCCCGCCTTGGGCATACCCCCCAAAGATTCCACTATACCTACTCACTTAACCGGGCGGAACAGAAGTCGTTTACATCCTCTCTTTACGGGGTGAGGAAAACTCCAGTTCAATTGCTAGGCTAAGCCGAACTAGTCTCACTTACGGGGCTGAGACTCCCCAGTTCAATTCTGGACTGAACCGAACCGGTCTCATTTACGAGACCGAGACTCCCTAGTTCAATTGACGAGCTGAACCCAACCAGTACATAGAAAATATTTTTGTACATGAAAATGCTTTTGAAATACAAACAAAAATGTACACAATAAAGTTCTAAAATGTATGCACTCTCTTATGACATGATTTGAGCTTAGTAGAGTAACGGGTGCATTTCTAAATAATCAATGCACAAATATAAGTATGAAAATATGAGAATTATGTTCTCCTATAAATATTTTTGCAAAATATAGAACATTTGGAGAATCTAGGAATTTAAAGCCAATAAAATATTTGTGCTGTAAATAATTTCTCCCAAAATATTTATCAAATAAATAACCCGGAGAAATGCAAGCAAAACTCTCAAAAAATGATTTTCAAAAGATAAATAAAAAGTGAGAGTATATGCATGTAAATACAAATAAGATGCCCAAAATAAAATACTCTCTTTAAAAATGATTTTGAGATAAAACAAGTGAAAGAGAGTTGGAGAGATTTGTTTAAAATATTTTGCCCCAAAAGAATGATTTAAACAATAAAAAATATTTTAGGGGAACTTTGATTAACAATGGATTAGAGAGAAGATTTCGGAAATTTGCTAATCTGGAGTTATAGGGGGTATTTATAGATTTTTTGAAAATTTTGACCGTTGGGGACACGCTCGGTATTTTAGAAAAGATTAATTAAATTTTAATGACATTTTAAAGCTTTTAAAAATTCCAACCCGATAGCTCTAGTCGACCACTTTTGTGGTTTGGTTGACTGTGGAGTCAAGTTCGGTCGACTAGGAAATATTTGAACTATAGGTTTAGTCGACCAGGCTTGCATGGTTCAAGGGCAATTTTCCAAATCCGCGCGGCTCGATCGACTAGGTCATTTTGAACTAGGAGGTTTGGTCGACCGGGTGGTTGAAATCTTCCACATGGGGGTTTGGTCAACCAGGGCGTTGCCCATATAATTTTGGTCGGTCAACCGGGAGGTCAATTTGTTGACTAGAGGAGGTTTCATCGACCATGTTTGCCTATATATCTTGTCAATCAATTGACAGGTCAACCTGTTGACCTAGTGGGAGTTCGGTTGACCGAGGAACTCAATATAACTGAGTTCGGCCGACCAAAAATGCCAATTCGGGCATTTTCGGTCCTTTTTCTCTCATAAAATTTATCCTATTCATATGATGATTAATGTTAAGCCTATAAGGCATATTTTTATGAAATATTGAGGGACCTAAGGTAGGTCTAAGGCCTTTGAGAAATAACCCTAAAAATCAAACATCGGCTGACCAAGCCCTAAGGTCATTCAGTTCCCCATGGTCAAACTACGACCATCTGAGCATATAATCCATATCATGCAGATGCATGCATTATTACAGACCAAAGATATGAAAATAAATGCAATACAAATAAAACACAAATGTCTTCTTCTTTCTTCTTTATTCTTTAATTCTATGGAATACACCAGATATGAGCATTGAGTCATGTCATGGCTTCCATGTCCTCTTGATCTTATGTGTGACCTAAATTATACCTATGCACGTACTTAAAAGCACACATAAGAACCACTTGTGTTTGTCAACATCAAAATGGATATCAAACTCAAAAATCCAACAGAATGGCTACAATCAGTTCTGGAGTGCTATTTTTAAATAGTTCAAGTGACTGAATGTATGGTTCAAGAGACTCAAGTCTATGTTTTAAACATTCTAACAATGTTGATTTCTTTCCAAAATTGAAAGATATGGTTTCCAAACTTGGGAATAACGACAAGAATTTCTCCAAATCTATATAAGGATAATTATTTACGCATTAGGGCAACCAATACTCATACATACACTTCGAAAATTCATTATATACTCTTGATCCAACTTTTATAAAAGTTGTTGTGCGTTTTGGTTAGAGCCCTAAACGAATTCTGATTTCAATTCTCTGAAATTCTCATACCATAATCAAAATCCCTTAGAATTCTCTATGAGATTTAATTGCATATTTTTGTTTTTAGTACACATTACTTATTATTGTACAAAATATGCTCTGCTGTAAGAGTGTTATACTTGTACAAACAAATTGTTATTGCTTTTTTGGCAATCCGAAGACTCGGGGGATGGATTTGTTGCCTAGCGAGAGGGTGTTCTCATTAGAAAGGGGTCTCCACCTTCCAATGGAGAGAGGCGTAGTCCACCTATTGAATGGAGTGAGTAAAGGAAATCCTCACAGTGAGTTGTTTGGGGCAAGGACGTAGGCAGTAAGCCAAACCTTGTAAAAATCGTGTGTTTAATCTTCTTTCCCTAACTCTTTTTTATTTATGCACGTATAAATTGCTACATATGTTTTAAGGGTATTGTAAAATCGGTTGAATTCTGGGATTTGATTGAAGTTTATTTTGAGCAATTAAATTGGTTTATTGATGATTTGTATAGTTTAAGTTTCCAGTTGAAATTCAGACAAGTGTTGAAACACTGAATTCAGTTTTGGCTGGCTGAGGTAAATCTATTGTGTTTGGTTGATTATTTAAGCGTAAGAAGTTAACTTTCTTTAGTTATATTATTGAATATTGTCTTAAATACATACTTAATCATTGTTTGAATTTGTGGTTGATTATTGAACTGGCTAAAAGCAAAATTCAATTTCAGATTTTCAATTTCTTATATACCTGGGATTGTCTATTGGTATAGTACCGTTCGTTGCTTTGTTGATTGAGATTGTGATTGATATATTTTAAAAGGTTTAAAATAAACCAAGCTTCCACGTTATAATTTTTAAAATATCCAATTCACCCCCCTCTTGAAATTACACCATTACTTTCAATTGGTATCAAGGCCTATGTTGTAGCAAATTCTAATAGGTAGTTACACAAAGATCGTAATGAAAAACATAGGTGTATCCCCATTCGATGAAGGTCAATTCTCATCTAGACCCCCAAATTTCTGCGATGTGAACTACACCTTCTGGAAATAACAATTGAGAATATTTTTTGCAAACCATGGATTGGAAAGTCTGGAAAGTAATAATTCAAGGGAACTACGTTCCTTCTCAAACTATAAAGAACAAGAAAGTTCCTAAAGAAGAAAGAGAAATGACTGAGACTAATATGTAATTGTTTCAAATAATCTCTAGTGCTATTAATGTCTTATATTGTGCATTAGACACAAATGAGTTTAACAGAATAATGGGATGTAAGATTTCTAAGAAAATTTGGGACAAACTAGAAGTAACCTATGAGGGAACAATAGATGTTAAGGATAGTAGAATTGATATGCTCACCAGTGAGTATGAGGCCTTTAGGATGAACCTAGAGGAATCCATATCTAGTATGTACACTAGGTTCACTCACATAATAAACTCCCTGAATGCACTTGGAAAAAACTATTCAACGTATGAAATGATTAAGAAAATCCTTGGAGGACTTCCTCCTATTTGGGAACCCAAGGCCACTACCATAACTGAAGGCAGGAACTTAAAAGAACTCTTCCCTAGATGAACTCATAGGGTCACTCATCGCATATGAGATGACTATAAATGAAAGGACAACTAAAGTTAACAAACATAAGAAATCCATAGCACTCAAAGCTTCAGAAGAAAGCTCGAGTGACGAAGAAGATAATGAGATGGATGATGATGACCTAGCATTGTTCACTAAATGACTCGGTAAATTTTTTAAAAAAGAATAAAAGATTTGCTAGAAAATTTGGAGGAACAAAAATGGACAAAGGAGAATCAAGTAAGAGAAAAACAAAGGTTGAACCTCCCCCCCCCAACTTTCTATAATTGTAAAAAGGTAGGTCAAAAAAAACCTGATTGTCCACAGCTTAAGAAAGAAGCTAAAAGGAAAAAAGAAGGTAGCAATGAAAGCCACTACTTGGGATGACTCCAGCTCAAGCAGCTCAAAAAGTGACTCAAGTGATCAAGAAGTAGCCAACCTTTGCTTCAATGCGAGAGATGACGAGGTAAACTCCTGCTCAAACTCACTTACAAAATCTAGTGATGAATGATTCGTGTGAAAGCATGCCATCTTATAATAAAATACAAACATAATTGTTTTCATTACATAAGAGGTTCATTAAGGTGTCTAAAAGAAACATTACACTAAAAATACAAAATGAAATGCTAATGAACAAACTAAAGTCATCTCAATCAGCTGAAAAAGAAAAGGCATTGGTTATTGTTGAACTTGAAAGTAAAATCAACAAGATGGCCAAAGTACTAGTAAGGTTACAAGAAAATTGTAAAGATATAAAAGATTCAAAAATACCTAGTCTTGAAAGTAAAATAGAAGGCCAATCTAAAATTATTTAAAATTTCACAAGAGGAAAGGAAAACTTCGATAAATTGGTTGGATTGTAAAGAATGTATTTAGACAAGGAAGGCATAGGATTCAATGGAGTTGAAAATAAGAAGAAAAAGAACCCCTATAAGGGGTATTTTATAAAAGCTTCTAAATACTATGCTAGCACCTCTTCAACTAGTGCATACAAACACACAATATGTTTCCTTTGTAAGGAAAAAGGGACACATAAAACTTGAATGTACATTTAAAAGGAAAAATGTTAAAAACAAAAAGGTGTGGAGAGTAAAAATATAACTGAAACAAACCAAAAAGGACTGAAGAAGATTTGGGTACCTAAAGCAACATCTTAAATCCTTTTTGTAGGTATGTTTTAGGTCTACCCCATTGAAATATAAGTGGTACTTGGACAGTGGATGCTCAAGGAATATGACTAGAGATAAGTCCAAGTTCACATCGTTGACACTAAAGAAAGGTGGACATGTCACTTTCGGAGATAATGCTAAACATAGAACTTTTGGCATCGGCAAAGTCAGCAAGGAACCGTCCCTGATAATTGATAATGTACTGTTGGTTGAAGGGTTAAAGCTAAATCTACTTAGCATTAGTCAACTAAGGGATAAAGGTTTTGACATAATATTTTAAAAAGGAAAAATGCATAGTTGAACATACCAAAAAGCATGACATAATGTTTAATTCAAACCAGATTAAGAATATATACTGTATACATTTTGAAAACTTGGTATCTCAAGAGGTTAAATGCTTTACAACATTAAATGAAGCTAGTTGGCTATGGCACAAGAGACTAGGACACTAGCATGGATTTATTGTCCAAGTTAGCTAGAAATAGTTAGTTAAGGGTCTACCGAACAGAAAGTTCGTTAAAGACAAAGTCTGTGATGCTTGCCAACTTGGGAAGCAAACTAAGACAAGCTTTAAGAAGAAATAGCAAATCTCCACTAGAAGGCCATTGGAACTAATTCACTTAGACTTGTTTGGCTTAACTAAAACACAAAGCCTAGGAGGAAAGCAATACGTGTTCGTCATTGTTGATGACTACTCCCGGTTTACCTAGGTGTTATTCTTATCTTCCAAGGATGAAGTGTGTAAAATGTTAACCAACCTATGTAAGAAACTTCAAAATGAAAAAAGATATAGTGTTTCACACATTAGAAGTGATAGAGGTGGAGAATTCAAAAAATAGACATATTGAAAACTTTTCTAACGAACATGGAATTTCTCACCACTTTTCAGCACCACGTACACCTCAAAAAAATGGAGTTGTTGAAAGGAAGAATAGATCACTTCAGAAAATAGCTAGGACTATGCTAAATGAGCATACCTTTCTTAAATACTTTTGGGCTGAAGTGGTGAACACTGCATGTTATGTGATGAATAGAGTGTCCATTAGAACCACTCTAGATCAAACCCCCTATGAACTTTGGAAAGGTAAGAGAACAAACATCTCGTACTTCCATGTAATTGGATGTAAGTGTTTTGTCTTAAATGATAAAGGGGACCTAGAAAAATTTGATGCAAAGTTAGATGAAGGAATCTTCCTAGGATATGCAGTTAATAGTAAAGTTTTTTGAGTCCACAATAAGAGAACCCTATCCGTTGTAGAATCCATACATGTAGCATTTGATGAAGCTAATACATTCTCTTCTAAATCTACTAATGTTGATGATATAGACGTACGAAAAAGTTTATAAGATCTAGTATTGAATCAGGTGTGAATTGGGTATTTAAAAAATTCTTTAACACTTATTTACCACTTAAACCCTTCTTATATATTTACTAATAAATTCTTGTTACTCAATTACTTATGTGTAAGGTTATCGAACCTATACATGCAATATACACAATTTAAATGCAGTGCTGAAAATAAAGAGTAAAGGTAAGAGAGAAGACAAACATGGTTTTTACGAGATTTAGCCGACTTGGCCTATGTCCTCGCCTTGAGCAACCACTCAAGGATTTCACTAAATCCCTGCTCCTTAAATTGGGACGGAGGTTCCCTTACAATCTGCTACTTATAAGAGGCACAACTCCCTCCTACTCCGCTGCTTGCAAGAAATACAGTTTTCTCCTCACACACCGGTTCACACACTGAACCGTGTATACAATAGAATTTGAAAAACAACACTTAAAACAATGCTTCTAACAAAATCTTGTGAGTACAATTCAATTTCCTAACACATTAACATATGATTAAACTCGAAGCTCATGAATGTATGAAAATGATATAATCATTTTATGTATGATATGTTTCAACACACAAACCCTCTTTAATCAAAACTCCCACGTAATGATATATTTAAAATGTTTGGGAGTATATTAGGGTTTTAGTTCACTTTGTAAAGATGCACACATATATCTAATGTGAACTTGATAAAAGCCTTATCTTGAATATTTTATCAATCTATATCAAAAAGCTTTCTATCAAATATTTAATCACAACTCGATCTTCGTAATATGTAAATGTATATGATATGTAATTCAAAGAACAAAATCCTGAGTATAAGATTTTCCAAACAAGATATCCCTTAATAAAATAGATATTTTTGAATACCAAGGATATATTCTCAAGTGTTTTAATATATATAAAATATGAATCCTATAACTGAATGCACACTTGAATCAAACCATTAAATCAATAACACAACCTTAATCAAGTAACAATCTTGTTTAAAATAAATATGTATATGTATAAGCAATTTCAAAATCAACCTTTTAATACCTAATCAAAAATAGATTTTTCAATAATATGCTCTATGAATAACTATAAATATACTCTTGAATAAAAAATAATCAATTAATAGCTAAACAACTTTCTCAAGTAATGATCTTTTCAAAAACAATTTTTTTTATATGTATGAACACACACAAGATCAAACTTTTCTAAAGATAATCAAGAACAAGTAATGAGATGAGAAGTTCTTGAAGATAATAACTTGAATGATCAAACCTCAATACTAGAATGAGAATTCATATGAGTAAACAAGTTCCCTTTGAGATTTTGAGTTGATTTGCCCAAGCTTGATGGTTAGAGATTGAAGTGTAGGCAATCGTATAGCAATAGGAGATGGTTTTCAATGTTCTTTCAACAAGACGTGTTCTTCTCTTTCCTGAGTGTCTTAGCATCGTTCTAGAGTTTAGATATTCAGTATATATAGTGTCTTACCCTTAGGATTAATCTCAACCGTTGGATCAAAGAAATGGCTCGCGAGTTCGTTTAATAAAAATCACAATTTTAAGTTTCCCGCAGGTTCAGGCGCCTGAGGGTGAAAGCCCAGGCGACCAAAGTTCCTTAAACCTTTGAAAATTTAACTTGGGATGCAGGGTTAGGTGCCTAAAGATAGGGTCAAGCCCCTAAAGTGGTTCAGGCGACTGAGGTTCCAGGGTCAGGCGACCGAGGTGCCTCGGCCAACTTGCTGTGTTTTCCCATTAATTCTTCAGGCTACCGAACTTAATCTTCAGGCTCCCGAAGAAATTCTTCAGGCTACTGCAGGTGAGTTGAGGCTACTGAAGTCCCCTTTTCTGAATTTTCCTTTTCTAGTTTAAAAATCTTCTTTGCTCTTTTTCTTGGGTCTTTTATAAAACATATTTTGCATGATTTTAAAAGTATTTCTAAATCCATGAAAGTACCCTAATGATGTACATGAAATGCATGAATCCTAAAATCATTCTAAGTTACGTTGAGTCTCAAATTAAATCATATGAAAATGTAAGTACATGAGTTCTAAATACCCATTTCCAAGATGTTCTTGAACTTTGCTGCTTGCATCTTGATTCTCGTTCTCTCTGAGTTCCATGGATCTTTCCAAGATGTGTCTGCTTTACTTTATGGCTTCCATGACTCGTTATCTTTCTATGCATGTTTAATATGGTTCATGTTCACAAAATCAATGCACATATCAAATACCAAGTGATTTTTCATTATCAAAATAGGATTGGACTCGTAAAGTCAACATCTAGAAATTCATGAAATTAAGGATGAGAGCAATGAAACTCAAGCACCATATAATGATGACTTTGTAGAACAATTTGAATTTCCTAAAGAATGGAAATTCGTGAAGAATCAACCTAAGGACCAAATCATAGGTGAACTATGACGAGGGGTGTTCACTAGATTCTCATTAAAGAACCTATATAGTCATTGTGTGTTCCTATCTCAAGAGGAACCTAAGAATATAAATGAAGCAATCAATGATGATTCATGGGTAGTAGCTATGCAAGAGGAATTGAATCAGTTTGAAAGGAATAAAGTTTGGAAGTTAGTTCCTAGACCCGCTGATCATTCAGTAATTGGCACTAAATGGGTCTATAGGAATAAAAAGGATGAAAACAACATTTTAGTTCGTAACAAGGCTCGATTAGTAGCTCAAGGTTACAATCTATAAGATGGTATTGATTATGATGAGACCTTTGCTCCTATAGCTAGAATGAAAGCAAACATAATGCTACTAACCTACACACCCCAAAAAAACTTCAAACTCTACCAAATGGATGTAAAAAGTGCATTCTTGAATGGATATATAACTAAAGAAGTGTATGTGGCACAACCCCCTAGCTTTGAAGACTTCCATTTTTTAAACCACGTGTTTAGACTAACAAAAGCACCATATGGATTAAAATAAACTCCTAGAGCTTGGTATGAAAGGTTAAACGACTTCTTGTTAGAAAACGATTTCTCGAGAGGCAAAATGAGTAGTACCTTGTTTATAAAATCAAAGACTGATGATCTGCTTATCATTCAAATCTATGTTGATGATATCATATTCGGTGCTACAAACGAGGAATTATGCAAAGAATTCACTACATATATGTAAGATGAGTTTGAAATAAGCATGATGGGTGAATTGGTGTATTTCCTTGGTCTTCAAGCTAGAAATTGAAAATTCTTAAATCAATCAAAATACATAAAGGACTTGCTTAATAAATTTGATATAGAAGGTGGCAAGCCATTGGGAACCCCGATGTGCACTTCTGTCAGCTTAGATAAAGATGAGTAAGGAAAATCAGTAGATGTTAAAAACTACCAAGGCATGATTGGTAGCTTCCTTTACTTGATAGCTAGTAGGCCTAACATTATGTTTAGTATTTGTATGTGTGCTAGATTTCAAGCTGCACCTAAAGAATCACATTAAGTAGCTGTGAAAAGAATTTTAAGGTGTTTGATGGGTACTATAGACATAGGTTTATGGTATCCTAAATATATATCATTTGAAATAATCAGCTATTCATATGCAAATTATGTTGGGTGTAAAATAGACCGAAAGAGTAGAAGTGGTACACACCACTTCTTAGTGCGATCTCTAGTATTATGGTTCTCCAAGAAATAGAATTCCAAGGCATTATCCACTGATGAGGCTGAGTAGGTTGCAACAGGCAGTTGTTTTGCACAAACGTTGTATATGAAACAACAACTTAAGGATTTTAATTTGGAATATGAGGTTGTGTCCATTAAGTGTGATAAAACCAAAGCCATAAACATATCCAAAAATCCTATATCTCACTCAAGGACTAAGCATATTGATATAAGACATCATTTCCTTAGAGATCACGTGCAAAAGAAGGATATCATTCTTGAATTTGTAAACACAGATGAACAATGGGTTGATATTTTCACAAAACATCTTCAAAAGGACCAGTTCATCTCAATACAATGAGAATTAGGTTCATTGCACAGTAGAGAAGTTATTTGAGAGGGTGTAATTCATTAAGATGAGTGTTTGGGTCAAAAGTTCAAGTTAGTCAAAATTTCATAACTTTGGGCGAATTACCCTTCACTATCAATCGACTAAACAACTACTGACTTGTGTGATTTTAAAATCTAGGTACTTCAGGCAACTGAACTATCAACCTCAGTCAACTGAACCGTCATTGACTTGTGAGTTTTAAAACCCAGACAGTTCAGGCGACAGAACGTTTTAGGCGCCTGAACCATGCAGTAATATAAACTTTATGTTTGTGAAACCCTAACTTTTCAACACTTTAGGCACCTGAACACTATTCTCTCCTCCCCTGAATCTTCGTCTTTCACTTCTTGGAGTTCCCCCACTCAGATTTAGCCACTAAACCTCCATTAAAACTCCAAATCTTGCTTCCTTCTCTTGTTTTAACAGATTTAACCAAACCATTTTCTCCAAAATCATGCCTAGAACGAAGTCTAGGGCAAACCGAAGTTCAACCTTAGGGAAGGATGATTCCGATACTATTCATAGGTGGCTTGTCTCTCCTACGACAAGAAGGATGTACAATGAGCATATAAGATCTACGAAACCTATCCTTGGTAAGATCTTAGATCTTTCATTTATGCAAGAGAGTTTTCCCAACATCCTTCATATGTTTAATGTCTTAGGATGGGAAAGATTTATTATGATCATCCTATCCAAACTTTGTTAGATTGTTTTATGCAAACATGGAAATGGGAGAAAACACGTATACAACCACTATCATGGACAAAGCGTTTGTACTCAACTAACAAACTATTGCAACAAGATTTAGGATTCAAGCTTGTGAGTTTGAATGACCTAACCTAGGACAATCCTGGATTATGGCACATGGCTTTACCATAGAAGAGTTCTTACCTTTAATCGTGAGTGAGCAACTTTTATATTTTGGTCATCCACCATTGTATAGGTGATTGAACCTTGAAGCTAAGATAATTTATCTCCTCATTACATACAAAATGTTGCCTAGGGTTGGGTCTCGTGACCATTTTTCATATTTAGAATGTTTTGTAATGTGGTACTTATACAAAGGGAAACACCTATATCTGTCTACCCTGATCCTAAGATGGATGATCTCAAAAAAGGAAACAAGGTGAGTTATTCTTCCTTATGGAGGAATTTTGAACCTCATAGTTGATTATCTTGGGGTTGCAAACTCGTCAACCCTATTCATCATAAGCATATCCTATGACAAATTTTCATATACTATGGTGAAACTCATGGGATACAAGTTGTATCAAGACCTAGGTTTGATACTGAAACCAAATAGAGCTCCTTAAGGAATTGTAGGTTTACAGGGAGATAGGGATCATGGTCAGAATCCACATCAGGATGTACCACGTGCTCCAGTAGTTCTACATACTGATGCTCCTTCTTGGTTCATTGATTATCGTCAACATATGGACTCCCAGCTGAGTGCTTTCCATGGTGATATGGATACGAAATATAATGCACTCTAGTCAAGTCTCACTTCGTTCGATCAGAGGCTCGCACGTATTGAAAGTCATATGGGTGGTTCTTCTTCGAGAGGAAAGGCTCCTATGGAGGTGAGTTTAGGAGAGGATGATGATGATAATTATAATGATGATGATGAGGAGGAGGATGAGGAGGGTACATCATCTGGTGGTGATGATGTTGATGCAGATGACATGCTTGTTTTAAATTCACTAACTAGAAACAATTTGGGTTGTAATATTGTGATACTTAATTTTATTTTCTTTTTTAAACTTTTTGTAATTTTCTTATCCTTATTGCTATTTTCTCCTGTTTATGAAATTCTGAATGTTGAGAAATGCATGCTGGAGATGCATTCTATTGATTATATTTTGCATACTGATTGATGGACATCTTGCTTGATATATGGTTTGAGAATTTTATGCTGGCTGTTGGACCCACTGTTTGTGAATTGAATGCTGGTAAGTGGTCCTATTGAAATTTGCATGTTGAATTCTCTGTGTTACTTGTTTTTGTTGATATTAAAAGGGGGTGAAGTTATAGCAAAATGAGAATAAGAAGGTAATGAGTTCATGTTGTATGAGCTGGATATTGAAATCTCTTATGATATCTCTTATGTTGAATATGGATTGAGCATATATTGCTTAAAGGAATTTTATATTTAGGGGGAGAAATACTTATAGAGGTATATGCATATTATTTGCAAAGAATTATAAAAGGAATATATGTTATATGCTGAAATGTCATATTGAAATTCTGAAATCAACTTTGTTGAAATTTTGAAATAAGCTTTATTGATATATGTTGATAGTAAGCTATGATTACGTTGAATACGAGTTGATGTTATACTTGGTTATTCATGTTATTTTTTAAAAATGAATTTATACATGACTTGTTGAAAATAATCTTTCTAAAAAGGAGAAATATCAAACCACAATTAAGCTTGAAGAAGTATTCGTATATGGATTATATCTTTTTGGTTCATGCTTATTGTGAGGGGGAGCCTTACCAAAGGTTAGCTCATTTTGCTTCTTATTTGTCATTATTAAAAAGGGAGAGATTGTTGGCCTAACAAGGCTTAATCTCATTTTGATGATAAGAAATTAAGGTTACTAAATGTGCTTTCAAGATTAAATTTCAGGGATCATATGTTTCTTAAAGTACAATGGTTATACTTGGCAAATATTGAATGAAGCCTAACTTAAAGTTACAAGTCATGAAGAATACAAGCTTATTGAAATGTTGATCAAGCTTGAACAATGTTAAAGCTACATGACATGACGATTCAGGGTTTAAATTATATTTAATTTTTTCTAAGAGTCTCATTTAAGTACTTTTAAACTTCAATTTTGAGACTGAAGCTCTTAGGAAGTTATACTAGACTTACAGTCCTGATTTAGAATCTAAAAAATTCTTTTATAAAGTCCAAAATACTTTTCAGAGTAAATATAAACAAGTTTTGGAAACAAAGTATGAAAAACATTGTGTTGCATAGTGTTCAGGGGACTAACGTTTAGAGCTCAGGAAACTGAATTGCTACTAACAGTGTAGAATAAATTAGAACTTTAGTTCAGGCAACTAAATGGCTACGGCCAGTTCTGGAGTGCTATTTTTAAATAGTTTGAGCAAGTGAAGTCTATGTTTTAAACTTTCTAACAACGCTGATTTCATTCCAAAATTGAAAGATATGGTTTCCAAACTTGAGGAAAACGGAAAGAATTTCTCCTAATCTATGTAAAGATCAATATTAATGCATGAGGGCAACTAATACTCACGTATACACTTTAACAATTCATTCTATACTCTTGATTCAAACTATGTAAAAGCTACTATGTGTTTTGCTCAAAGCTCTAAACGAATTCTGATTTCAATTCTCTAAAATTCTCATACCACAATCAGAATCCCTTAGAATTCTCTATGAACTTCAATTGCATATCACTGTTTTGAGTACATATTGTTGATTATTGTACAAAATATGCTTTGCTGTGAGAGTGTTATACTTGTACTAACAAATTTTTATTGTTATTTTTGCCATCTAACGACTTAAGGATAAAGTTATTGCCTAGCGAGAGGGTGTTCTTGTTAGATAGGGGTCTCCACCTTCCAATGGAGCGAGGTGTAGTCCACCTATTGAATGGAGTGAATAAAGGAAATCCTCACAGTGAATTGTTTGGGGCAAGGATGTAGACAATAAGCCGAACCTATAAAAAAACGTGTGTTCAATCTTCTTTCCTTAACTCTTTTCAAATTCTACACATATAAACTGTTGTGTATGTTTTAAGGTTATTGGAAAATCGGTTGAATACTGAGATTTGATTGAAGTCTATTTTGAGCAATTAAATTGGTTTATTGATGATTTGTATGGTTTAAGTTTCTAGTTGAAATTCGGACAAGTGCTGAAACACTGAATTCAGTTTTGGTTGGCTAAGGTAAAACTATTTTGTTTGGTTGATTATTTAAGCGTAAGAAGTTAACTTACCCAAGTTATATTATTGAATTTTGTCTTAAATACATACTTAATTAATTATTGTTTGAACTTGTGGTTGATTGTTGAACTTGCTGAAAGCAAAATTTAGATTGTGATTTGCAATTTCTTAGGATTGTCTATTGGTATAATATCGTTCCTACTTAGTTGATTGAGATTGTGATTGAACCCCCCCCCCCCCCTCTTGGGATTACTCTGTTACTTTCAAGTTGCACAAAACCCTGAAAATTTAAGGCTCAAATGATATTAAGTTCGAAATATTAAGGGCCCATTTTGTTGTGAAAAATAATTTTCATTTCTATACTAGTATATTTAAAAGTTACAAAGGAGTTATGCAATTTTTCATTTTTACAACATTTCTATGAAATAAATGAATAACAATAAAAAGTTATGGCAATATTTTCTTGTGGGAAACGTTTGATCTTTCATTTCTAATTTTTCAAATAGTTACAAAAATGCCACCTTATTTTCCAATTTTTCAAATTTATATACGAAAGTTGGAAAATATCATTTTTGTTATTTTTTCTAGATTTCTAACTCTTACTTTGTATGTGAGCGCATGAAATTCGGATATAGGACTTTAATTGGTATAAATTGTATATTACGTTTCATCTAAATCCACACAAATCTAAATTGAAGGCCTGAAATCCATTGTCTTGAATATTACTTTGCATAAAAATATTTTTAAAAAGTTGAAAAGCAAGTATCTTTTTTGTATTATTTCGAAATCTAGAAATAAAAAAATTAAAATTTATTTTCTACATTTAAGCAAACTCTTTATTTTCAAAGTTTTTAATACAAATCCTAAAAACAATTTTTAAAACTAATTTTTAAAATTATTTTATGGAAAACATAACTACTCTCCTGAGTTTAATTTGTTCCCGCCAAATATAATATGAAATCATGTTATGTTTCTTTTTGATCCGCTGACACCCAAGGGCAACAAACAGTTCCCTTGAGGTTTGGTAAATAGACATGACCCGCTCCCTTGAGTTTTTTAAAAAATTCATGAGCTACCCTTGAAGTTTCAAAAATTATACAAATCTCCTTCGACAGTTGATTTTTGATACTTACACTCTTTAATAGTCTTGACTTTTCGTCAAATATAATAGAAGATTTGTCTTTTTTATAAATTTCAGATGAGATGCATGTATTCATTAAAATATCAATTGAGATCTTTAGAATTTCAGAAATAGTTTGTACCTTTCAAACCTCAAGGTAGGCGGCCTTAGTTTTCTACACAATATCCACATTTAAAATAGGAAATCCATACTTCCAAGGCTAGGTAGGAAGAGATGATGCGGGCAATGATGTCAACGTTTTCCAAGGGTCAAGCGCAAAAAAGTGGAGGCCGACAGCCGGCAAGTGCCACCATATGTGCATGAGATGGATCCGGAAAGGTCCCTGTCTTGCTAGCAGCAACTATTTAGTATTTTACGACTAAGAATTCAAAATCACTGTTATCCATGTATATATATACCACTAGCATGATACAGCTCCAAAAGGACCACTACTCTTAATTTCTTCTCCGGCCGAGCAGGCTGGTTGTGAGTTGTGTGTTGTGACCCTTTTGTCTCTTGCTTCATTCTTTTCTCTAGCTAGTTGATGATACCAATGCTTTCCACCAAGGGCACTTGCAGGCTAAAGCGACTGGTTCGGCCATGTCAATCATGTCGACATTTTTCCTGCGAAAAGCTAGCTAGCTTGTACAATCTTTTCCCATGGGGGAGAGAGATGATGGATATTAGTTTTCAGTGTCTTATATTTGCTGGATTTAATGTCCAGAAGGTGCTTTTGGCTGTGTTATATATCAATATGGGATTAATCAATCAATTTTTTTTTTTTTTTTTTTTTTTATGGTTGTGTATATACATTGGCCCACTGAGTAGTCTATTGATCCAAAGATGGGCAACTGTTGAAACATACTTCTTGATATATATATATATAGATAAGCACATACATATACATATTGAGCTAGAGAGAGAGAGAGAGAGAGAGAGAGAGAGGGAGATGTGTGTGTCTGAAGTGCATGTCAATCTCAGGTTCTCCATAATTTGCATGGAAAGTGAAATGGGAGTACGCCGTGACATTTGCACATTGGTCAATTTGCAAGCAGTGTATGTAAGCTGGCCAAACTATGTACAGATGAGGGAGAGTGGGCTGGATGTTCTACAGTTAGTTAGCTTAATCAAAAGGTCACGGACAGTTTGTCTCGCAAAATAAATTAGTTAGTTGAAATCCTAAAAAAAGTTTATTTTGGAAAGTAAGGTCCTCGGTAAGTTATGGGACTTGTGTATAATACGTATTGCATGCATGCCTTGAACACATGGCAGAATTTTCTCTCAACAACTTACCCAGTATTTGACACCATGAAATTCTATCCTTCAACTTAAAATTATAAATGTAGATTTTCACAAAATGCTGTATATATAACAGTATATATATATATCCAAATTAATAACTAGACTATATGTCACTAATATAACCTGTCATATAATATTATTAATACATAAACTCTTTGAAATATACTAAAATATTATCCTAAAGAATATTGATAAGTGAAAAATCATGTTGTTTTTATGCCTAAAATTATTATCAATTTATTAGATGTAGATCTTAAAAATTGTAGTATCATTTGGAATGGTACATGCATTCAATGTTAAAAGAAATGTGAAACATATGAGAAGAGTATCTGTTGACTTTTTGAGTCCTATCTCGTTTTAATTATGACAAATACAAAGTATCTCACCTATGCATTGAGTATGTGAGTAGGATTATCACTTTGCATGCACGGATGATAAGGATTAAATAGAAGTCACAAGGAGCTGAAATTCAATATCACATGGCGTATGATATGGCAATACAAAGTACAACAGGAATGGAAGACAATTTTTTTTTTTTTTCAAATTGTAATTGCATTAAGTTTTTGGGTCTGTAATAATTATATGGTCTGTAATAATGCATTGCATGAATGATAGGATTAAATGCTCAAAGGTCATAAACTGACCTTAGGTTCCTAAACATCACATAAAAAGTCTCCTCCAACTCAAAAGTTATACCTATGTGAACAGGGGTGACTTCTAATCAAAATCAGGACTTAACTTAAACTTTGAAAGGGCTTCGGCAGATCGATCTTAGGGCGTTATAAACGCCTCGGTTGACTGTATCGGTCAGCAGTCAAATTCTTTGACTTGGCTCGGGCGACCGACCCAGATTTAAACTAATCGTCCATGGTTGACTGAACCATAAAGCTGACTTTCTTTACCTTCCCCAGCCGACCGAATTATCAATTGAAAATACCCTCGATCGATCGAACTGATCCACTCCGCAAACCAGCCAATACTCATGGGCGACCAAACCTACAAAGGTTTGGTTTTTCGCCTTGACTCAACCGACCGGCCCTCCACACGGCAAACCAAACCCTTAAATAAATTCAACTTCTTTGAATTTATTCGGCCAACCGACCAAAGCTTAGGTTGACTGAATTTCTCGCGTTCAACCATTTTTACCAGGGTTAATTTTTAATTAATCTTTTCCAAAATTCTCATTGTGTCCCCAACGATTATAGTTTTTTTTTAAAAAAACTATATATACTTTTTCATTTGCCCTGATTAGTAACAAAATTAATATTTGATTAGCAAAAAATTCTTTGAAAATTCCTTAAGCTATTTTTCATAAACTTACAAGCAAATGCTTCTCTCTTTCAAATTCTTTTTGTGAAAATCTTTTAAAGAGGGCTTAGATTTTCAATCTCTATTTGCAGTTTATTGCACTTGGGAGATAGATTAAAATCTTTATTGTGTGCTCTACACAATTATTTTTAAAATTATTACTCTCACATATTCACTATTTTAAAATCTTTTGAGAGTATTTTCTTAAAGTTCTTCCCATATTTTTGATTGATACATATTTCTCTTTGGGAAAAACTTTTTATTGCTTGTGTGTCTTTGCAAATTCATTGCGAGACTCAAAAGCTTCTTGAGTGACTACTGAAAAGTATTTTTGAAGTTGAATTACTACTTACATTTTATTGTTGAAATATATTTGTGGTAAAGATTATATTGTGCTTTGATCTCCTTGATAAATATTTAAGAGTGCATTATACTTTCGAATCAAGGATCATATATATACTAGCATCTCTCTCACACTATCATATAATTTATTTGATCGAGAGTTATATTTGAAAATCTCACTTAAGCATTAAATCTTTATCATCTATGAGGGCATTGATTGCATTGTGCAGGATTGTAGTACATATCTGCTTATGTAAGAAGCAAATTTATTTGTACACATTTTATTATTTGTTGTATTCTAAGTGTGGCTTGAAGAGGGTGTACTCTACCCTGTGAAGGAGTGGATAGTAAAAGGTTGGATCAGCCCTATTAATGTGACCTAGGGTATTTCCTCGCCCAGTAAGGAGAGGATAGTGTGATCGGTGCCGCTCCACCTACAAGTGAGCAAGGTTTAGTGGAATCCCTGGTGTAGCTTGAGGTGGGGACATAGGCAGTGTTGGCTGAATCTCGATAACATATCGTGTGTGCACTGTTTTGTATTTCTGCAATTTATTTTTCTACACATACATGTTATATTTGATATATTTCATTTATTGCGTTTAATTTAATTTATGTATACTTTCTATATATATATATATATATATATATATATATATATATATATTAGTTGAATTGGTATATGCTTAAACAGACCCTAGGTTGTGCTATACTGATTGTGAATTTGAATTGAACCTAGGCAGAAAATATTCATTTCCCCCCCCCCCCCCCCTCTTAGGATCACACCAATTCCAAAAATTGGTATTAGAGCTTGTCTTTAAGTTCTTGGGCTTATTAGACCAAAAAGTCACAATAGATATTTCTTTAACTATTCTAAGCCTATATTTGTCTCTTATCTTATGAATCTCAATGCATGAGAGGCACCGGTTTGAATGGCTTTTAATTTTAACTACACGTGATTTCGTAGACATTTGAACTTTCTTTTAATTGAAACCTAGTGCAATCATCTTAGCCATTCATTACAATCAAAAGATATGAAGCTCTAAATAATTTGAATTTTAAAGATGAGAGCTTACGACGCGAATTTGGATAAATACTCTTACTCAAATTTATAGGGGGAGTCCTTGAAATTAAATCTCCATTTTGGTAGGTTCCTCAACATGTCTAGCTTAGATCTATGTTGAATATATTGTGGCATGTGCTTTCAATGTGTTGCTTTTATTGAAAATCAACATTTGAAATATGTTGATTAGCCACAATCATTTGGGTTGCCATATGATCCTAGTTTTGAATTATTTGATATATTTAGGATCTTTGTGGTTGATTTCTTTGGTTATTTTTATAAATTGTTCCTAAATGCTCAACCAAAAAAAATGTTGATTGCTTGCCTTCCATTAAGGCTTCTTTTTCAACAAGCACGCCCCTAGCATCTTTTACAAACATAAAAGGGGGACTTTTTTTTTTTTTTTTTTTTGAGTGCTTAATTGATATATTTTTCAAATAGTTTTAAAAATGTTTTTATATGCCCAAGTTTTAAATCAAATAGGGGAAGTTTCCTTTTTTAAGCTAAACCTCTTAATACTCAAATGATTTTATTGTCTAGCCCATTTGGTTGATGTCAAAAGGGGGAAAAATATATTTGCAAAATTGGGTGAATATTCGCGTTCAAGCTTTGATAGATGAGCTTCAATGACAAACTTAAAATGCAATGCATATTGCTTTTATAATGTCTTTTGTTCTTGATATGCTTCATCTGCATTGAAATTTTGAAATTATGCATATTCTAAGAGGAAGCCTTTTTAAGCCATACCCACTTTTGCATTTGTATTTGTCATCATCAAAAGGGGGGAGATTGTTAATTTTTTGAGTCCTACCTCGTTTTGATCATGAAAAATACAAAGTATCTCACTTATGCATTGAGTATGTAAGTAGGATTATCACTTTGCATGCATGGATGGTAAGGATTAAATAGAAGCCATGAGGAGTTGAAATTCAACATCACCTAACATATGGCATGACAATACAAAGTGCAAAAGGAATGGAAGACAATTTTTTTTTTTTTAAATTGTAATTGCATTAAATTTTTGGGTCTGTAATATATAATTATATGGTTTGTAATAATGCATTGCGTGCATGATAGATTAAATGCTCAAAGGCCATAAACTAACATTAGGTCTCTAAACATCACATGAAAAGTCCTCTCTAACTCAAAAGTTATATCTATGTGAATAGGGGTGACTTCTAATCAAAATTAGGACTTAACTTAAACTTTGAAAGGGCTTCATACAACCGATCTTAGGGCATTATAAACGCCTCGGTCGACAGAATCGGTCAGCAGTCAAATTCTTTGACTTGACTCGGGCACAGAATATATATATATATATATACATGATTGAGTAATATAGCTATAGTTTTAAAAGTTAAAAAGTTCAGTTTAACAGTTATAATATATGATTATAAAATTTTACTGCTATAAATGATAGTAAAAGTTTTATATAGAAATTTTTTAATTTACATTTATTTTTAGAGTAGTTTTGAAGTTATAATATTAAATGTTACTTTACGAAATTAAAATATTATGAAAGCTCATTTTGGTCACACACTAATAATAATCTTATTTACTTGCTGAGCATCATCTCACCCCAATCATTATTTTACATTTTAGATCATTTTGAAGAGTGTACCAGAAATCTAGCGTAACAAGTGTATGGGTGGGAATAGAAAGAGCAGAGTAGAACAAAAATTTAGCATAATACAATTTAGAATATGTTTGTGTATTTTAGAATTTTGTAAATTTGCATTTTAATAGTTGAAACATATATTTTTAATAAAGCTAATTAGTGTTTTGGTAATAAAAATAATTTAGATTTATTTGTGTCCGCTGAAAAATTTATATGTAGGAACCCACTCGGGTTCGGGTCCTTACAATTGGTATCAGAGAATGGGATATAGGTTCTGCATACTCTAGCGTATAGATTTTACCAGAACTTAGGCATAAAACATGATTTTGGTAGGATTGGGTAGTTTAGGATATTTCTTTTTGTTTTGATAGGAATGGTGTATTCCCAAGAGGGGGGTAAATTGGAATTTTAAACTTTTCTTCAAAGTTAAGTTAGAAGTCAATGTGATTTGGTAACCTAGGGTCTTTTTATACAATCCCAAATGCACAGATAATATAAGATGCAGAAATTTAAATCATGCGCATTATTCACATCATAACATACACGTGCGGTAAAGATAAAGTATGGAAATATAAATAGACACACAATATGTTATCGGGGTTCGGCCAACTATGTCTACGTCCCTGCTTTAGCTATACCAGCACAAGGATTACACTATAAGCTCACTAAATGGGTGGAGCGACACTATTTACAACTAAGTCAATTAAAGGGGCTGAACTCAACCAACACGCCTTACCAGGATGACGCACCTAACTTTCCTAATCGGGTCTAAGTCAGTCTGGGACTATTCAACAGGGCTAGTCTCCCTCTTCAAGCCCACACCTGGAATACAACTAATGTGTATAAAATTTGTACACAAAAATACGCTTCTTACACAAGCAGGTATGTGTACCAGTACAACTTAATATAATCAATGCACATCAATGATGTAAGAACTATAAGCTCGGTGTTCTACGTGTGCAATCAACACTCAATATTATGGATAATCTAAAATATGCACAAGAGTATATAAACAGGATTTTTTTTGAAACACAATACAAAATATCTCAATACAGGCTTAGGGTTTCAAAAATGTCAATCAGAGTATTCAAACAACCTCAAAAATATTTTCTCAAATATATTTAGCACAAGAGTTGTTTGAAATCTAGTTTTATAAAATATTTTGCACACAAAAATAAAGCTATAGGAATCTTGCAATGACAATGCAAAGATCCTTAAGCTTATGAGTTTATCCCAATACAAGATTTTATCAATAAAAATTTGTGGGATAAACTATGGCAAACTCTCCAAAATCAATATCAAATATTCAAGCAAGACAATGGGAGTATCAGCAATACCTAATAAGCACTAGGACACAAAATATACTCACAATGTTAAGATGTATCAAGGGAATGAATATATGAGAGTATTTGGAGTGGAATAGGCAAAAATAGGTTTTTGAGATTCAGAGGATATTTGCTAATTGTTTTACTAATCTCATACTAATTATTCCAAATGAGAGGGTATATATAGACTTCCCCAAAAATATAACCGTTCAGAACATATATGGAATAATTATAAAAGTTTTAATATATTTTAACCAATTTAATCCCATTTAAAAATATTAACCACGGTAAAAATAATGGGACAACCCAAGAGCACCGGTCGACCGAAGGAAGTTTGGTTGACCGAGATGTGCATGGTTCGGTTGACCGAACATCGAGGTCCAAGGGTGATTTTTTTCATTTTGCTTGATTCGAATGAACAAGAATCAAATGAACTAACAAGTTCAGTCGACCAGACCGTTGAGTTCCATATGTGGGAACTCGGTCAACCAAGTGGTTGGCATACAATTTTGGCACGGTCGACTAGATAGTCAAAGTGTTGACTCTAAGGGAGTTCGGTCGATCGGGTATAAATGAACTAGCAAGTTCGGTCGACTGGGCCATGGTCAAACTGTTGACCCAGCACCGGTTTGGTCAACTGAGGGAATTTGTACTTGAGAAGTACCAGCGACCGAACATGCAACACAAGTGCATTTCGATTCTTTTCACTTATGTAATCACTCATTCTATTTGGCCATATGTGTGTGTGTGTGTGTGTGTGTGTGTGTGTGTGTGTGTGTATGAGTGTCCAAGGGTCATTTCTAGGTCTTCTTTAGGATACTAAAAGAATTCGGCATCGGTCGATCGAAGGGTTAACCCTAAGGTCTTTCCAAGGTCATGATTTTGTATAGAGACCTAGAATTGTTCTAAGGTCTTTGAGCTTTGTAGTTCCTAAATGTATGATATGCATTAATATTACAGACCTTTCCTACTTAAATATTACAGACCCGAATTAAATAATAATGAAATACAATAAACATGGTCTTCGGGGTCCTCAAGCTTTACTTCATGTGTCATTAGTGTATGTGCTAATATAAACCTCCACATGAACTAGAAAGTCATCAAATACTTGAGTATTTGTCATTATCAAAACTGGGATATGACCCATAGGGTCAACATGTTTGTTATATTATTATATGTTAATAATAGATTTATGATTTTAAAATAACATTTGATCATTGTTTAAGAAGGGATCCTAAAGATAGTAACATTGGAAGAAATGAGATTAACGTGAAAACTCCCAAGGACAAATAACAATCCTAAATTCTCTAAGAAAAATGGTAGTATTATTGAAGACACGTTAATTAATTTAAATATGTTATTTATGTTTGTAGAAACACGTACCCATATTGATGATTTATAATTAATTATCAGGTGCATTAATAATTTCAAATTTTCATATATATAAATATGATAATATAATAATATCAGAGATTTATTTATTTTCATTTTTATTATTTTCACTAAAAATATAAGAAATAGCATGTTAGACCCTACTAGGTTTAGAGGTGCTACACATAGAAATAGATATGAACAAACGGTCTATTCTGAAATATGGATTTACCCAAAATTCCCTTGCATGTACAAGTTGAATATGAATATGTATTATTACATTGCATATTCAGTTCTCATCAATACATTCAAGCTTAATTTAGGAATATATATTTTGACAAAATTTTAATTTTAATTTTGTATTAGTTTATAAGGAATTAAATAAAATTTAAATGTTACTATATTATATTTAAATTCAAAAAACATCCCTTAGCATGTGCAAGTTAAATATATATATATATATATATATATATATATATATATATATATATATATATATTCATTGCATATTCAATTCCCATCAAGTATCCAAGTTTGATTTAGGAGTACAAATTTTGACGAAATCTTTAATTTTTATTTTGTATAAATTTATAAAAGTTAATACAACTTAAATTTTACTATATTATATATAAAAAATAACTTTGTATAGTAAAATATATATATATATATATATATATATATATATATATATATATAATAGCCTCATGGGTGGAAATCATCGGCTATAGCTCATTTACCCCCGAAGTAAGGCCAGGGCATGAAACCACTTGGGCATAGTGGGGACTGGAACCCGCAATCACATGGATGCACGGCTGGTTCCTTACCACTATACCACCCACCTAAGTGGTGACTTGAGTATTAATTATAGTTAAAGCATCAATAAAGATGTAGAAACATGAACAGAACCTTGAGTCCGCAAATTTTGCAATACGTGTCGCTCACTCGATTTTCACAGCACGCATCACTCTCTCTTGATTTTCATGACACATATCGCTCTCCCTCGATTTTTCAAAAATGTGTCACTCGAGGCACGCATCGCTCTCTCTCAATTTTCACGACACATATCATTCTCTCTCGATTTTTGCAAAATGCATCACTCAATATCGGTGACCTGCGTCGCTCTCTCTTGATTCTTGCGACACACGTCGCTCTCCCTCAATTTTTACAAAACGCGTCGCTCGATATCCGTGACACGTGTCGCTCTCTCTCGATTTTTGCGGCACACGTCACTCTCTCTCGATTTCCACAGCATGAGGCCATTCCCCTATAAGAAGGGTCTACCCTCCTCGAACTCTAAGCATCACAGCTTTCTACCATCTTGAACAACCACATTTCGGTTTGCAAAGATTAGTTCTTCCCAAATTTTCTCTTAGTTGTCTCATTACTCGAAAATGTTGCCAAATCACCCAACTCTCCAAGTTGCTGAGAGCAGCACTAGATCGCTAATCCAAAGATGGAAACCCAGCAAGGCACAGCTGGATATTTTAAAGGAGGCCTTCCGTAGCAATCAAAGGGAACTCCCTTCTGTGGAGCGGGCTATCTTGCTTGTAGCACGACTCCGACGGTATGGTACTATCGAGCTGAGAAATGTATGCTTTTGGTTTGAGAATCGTAGGCGTAAGCGGAGATTAGTTGAAGAAGCCACTATTTCAACTACTGCCCCACCAATTATCCATCTTACCTCCTTCGCCACTACCGCTCCAAGCAGTGCCCCTGCCATTTTCCAAACCACTTGTATCCTCATCCCTATCGACAATATTTCGTCTATGAAACTTACAACTAACATCACACCAATGAACCATAACCCTTACAATGGTAGCATCGCAATCACCACACTAAGGGTTTGTGATAATGCTGATCTACTCCACCATTGCCAAGAGATCCAAAATGCATTGAGACTCATGTACAGGCCACCGATGGCTCGTTATGAGCATCCCCACCAAAGGCCACAAGGAGAAGAGGGTAGCTCTTCCTCCCTTACTGAACAAACAGGCGTTTTTTCCGTTTTTCTGACCCAAGCTGGCGACATTACAATAGGTCAACTTCGCCAAGAAAGAACCAAGGCAATTAGCAGTGACACCACTAGCACTTTGATAGATGTTGACATTGAGCTAAGGCTCTAGAGGTCAGATTTTGTTTCATTTTGTTTTATATATATATTTTTAATTTATAGGACATGTATAATATATATATAATTATTCTTTTCCATATCTTCTGAATTTCTTTTCCATTTCAACCCCTATTAGACCGACGATTCACACTTTAGTTCCCAAAATAAAATATTTCGCCAAATTGACCCTCAATCTATTTTAAGACTTAGCCAAATCATTGATCAATTTACTTTTTTAAATAACGCAACCAATTATACAGTACTCATTTTAAAATAGCAAATTTAGAGAATGAAATTTTTATAAGGAATGGAGAATATGATGACCCAAAAATATATATACGATTAAAGCATAATAATAATAATAATAATAATAATAATAATAATAATAATAATAATAATAATAATAATAATAATTGTCATTAAGTTAATATCAATACAGAAGTGTTTTTCTGTAGGATCTTTGATTACATGTTTGATGCCTAAGAAAAATCTTGTCTTAGCGAGTGCTCAGAGACCATTACGGCTCAGTCACTCCCTGGAGGTCAACCTTGTCAAAATGGAATTTCATAGGATAAAAAGGATAGACACTGTTTGTACACGTAAATAAATACATATACATAAAATAGTGTTTTGACAGACATAATTTGTAAAAATAGATGGTAAAATAATAATAATAATAATAATAATAATAATAATAATAATATAGGTATCCTATGTAGGGCCCACATGAGTCCCGAAATCGTGTAAGGTCCACATGAGTCCCGAAATTATGTAGGGCTCATAAAATCGTGTGAAGATTATTAGAGTTACATAAGACCCACTTGGGTCTTGAGTTGTGTGGGGCCCACAAGACCATGTCAGGCCTACATGAATTTTTGAAATTTGAATTTAATTGTTTTTCAAAAAAAAATACTAAAACATAACTTAAAAATAATAACAATGATATTAATAATAATGATTTTAAAAAAATTTTAAAAATAAAAAATTAATTAATTAATTAAGTAAGTAATTAATTAAAAATTAATTAAATGGGAGTGTCGGCAAGCAATCTCATTTCTCCCACATGACCTCCATCCCTATCCCATACCTAACCCATCCATGTCCATTTCTTAATTTTAAAAAAAATTATAATTTCACCCCTTTTCCCATACTTTTATAAATTCAATTTTCTTCCCCAAAATTTTTCTATAAATAGGAAGCTCTTAACATTCATTTTTCACAAAAAAAATTTTCAAAAGAAGAGAAGAATTAATGAGTGAAATAATTAATGGTGGAGGGAGAAGTCTTGAACCTCCTACATGGCATACTAATGGTTTTTTGTCTGTTCCCAATTGTTCTCTTATTCTCCCAACCTTATCCACTTAACTAGGTACTGTTTTTGTTGACGACCTTCTTCATTGACAACTCTATTTGCAATGATCTCCTCGATATTTCTAATTGAAGTCTTTATTTTGGAAATGGTTGATCTCCTTGACTACTGTCGGCCCAGATATTCTTCACCAACATGGAATAGCTTTAAGTTGTTGAGGTGAAACACTAGATAAACTAGTAGTCTATGGCTCTTCATCCACTTTGGTTGTTCAAGTCGATAAGATGCATGTCCAACTTTTTCCATCAATCAATTGGGCCTTCATATTGTCTTAAAAGTCTTTTGTTCTTGCCACTGAGAAATCGAAATGTTTCCCATGGCACTTTTGCAAGCATTAGGTTTACAACTTCAAATTGTTGTGGTCATTGCCCTTTGTCCACCTATTTCTTTAAGTGCTTTGAAGGCTTTTTCAACTAAGCTCGAGTGACTTCTATGTTTTCAACCAGTTCTTTGTGAATTGGTATGCTTTCGATCAATTTCCACCATATGGACCGTCAATAGTGATAAGAAGAAGGAATCATACGGCGGTTGTAAATGTTTTATTTGACTCATTCATATGGTGTAAGTGGATTTATCTTAAAATGTGGGAGGTTGAGTACTATTAATGAAAATTTATCTCCTATAAATAGAGTTTCTAAGGGGTACATAAGCATCATTAATGGACTTCACCTGTTGGGTTCATTCTCAAATATGGTCATGAAACTAGGATCTACACACAATGTTGGATAATAAAATTTATTTCAACACTTGGATTATTATGTGAGAGTCATAACTTTATTTCTCTTAAGCAATCATAGTCCAAATCTAAAACCATTATTAATTGACTTTGGAGTAAAGATTATTACATGTCTCCCTAAGTGAATGTTCAATGTAAAATACACTTTTAGCATGCATAATAATTCCTCTTGGATTAACAAACTCTTTACATGCATCGTACGTTAATACTAAAATGCATTGGGGATGTAAGTGTATTTAATGTTATGGTATTTATAACTGTTATAAAATGTATCTTGGGAAAGGGAAATATACCATAGAAAGGGATATAAATCTATAATTAATTAAGTAATTGATGCATGATAAATTCAGAAAATCAAAATATTAATCCTTGAGTACACTCAAAACTTACATATGTGTCTATTTAATTTAAAGACATCATATATTTATTAAGTTCTTGTATTGTAAAATGGTCATATGTGCATGTAAATAAATCTTATGTATAACATTTTCATTTCATATCATTCTCATTCCAACTGAGTCATTCACAAAATCTAAATCTTAGGTACTTTCATTGCATTTTCCCCTTGGCGAAGCTATTTACTTTTCTATTTTCATGTACTAATCAGGAAAGTTATAATATTTGATTTGAGTACTATCATGCTGCCAAGAACAAGTTAAGAAATGTTCTTTTGCACTGCTTCATAGGTTAAGCCTAAATTGCATCGAGCTTGGATATTTTTAAAAATAGCGAGAATTCCGTATCCCAACTGTAATTGTGTTTGTACTCCTATTTGTCTTTTTATATACTTTTATGGTTGCACTAAATATGCAACAATAATTATTTTTATTTTTTAGAAAATTCATAGAATATTTACTTGAGGAGGATGATTAGCCAAGTAACTTGTGTATTTATTAATTTATCGACTAAAATACATTTTCAAACATGGGCAATACTTATCCAGACCTGAAGGATAACTTAATTAGACATTCATAAAAGTTTAATTCATAAATGGTATAATTAATTCACCAAAATTTAATCATGCCAACCACATAATTCATTTTTTTTTTTCTGGAAAAGGTAATTACGAATCTGAATAAAGGATATTACTTGCACCGTACAAGATCACAAGCGCTAATAAAGAAAAACCAAAACCAAAACCAAAACCAAAAACAAAAACAAAAACAAAAGCAAAAGCAAGAGATGAGGAGAGAGAGAATTGAAAGCAGAAAAAGACATTGCATACAGAAAGATCTGAGGAAATTTCACGTGGATATATCGTGGGAACAAATTAGAGGGTGACATTATCAATAGATATTTCAATTCATTTTCAATAAGGTATTTTTTGTTTTCTTTCTTGTAAAGCTAGAAAGGGACTGGTTTTAAAGGGGTACAATGCATATCTGCAAGAACTCTGTATGGTGAAGCCGACAGGCTCCAATAAAAAAATCTGTTCATTGAAGCTCCAGCTTTTAGATTGGTATGCGTCTTCGAATGCACGTTGGATGCTGTCACTTTACGGGGAAAAGCACTAAAGTTGGGGATCCTCTCGCTTCCTAACAAATGACAAATGAACATATTTATATATATGTTGGGATCCTGCCTCAAAGAGTATAGGCATCAATGCAACTAGTACTCTTTTCCTAGCTAACTAATGGGTTATATATAAGCGTGCATTTTGTCTGTGATTGACAGGTTAGTATATAGTTATTTCAATTTGTTGTATCTGTTTGCTGTAACCTATATATTATGTATGGTCTGGGCTGCAGTTGCAGTTCATTAATTAAGAGTTTGGCAGTGGTGACTGGTGTGGGACAGTTCTTAAATCAGCCCTAAGTTCGACGACACCACGGCTTGGAACTTGTTTTCACTGGCCACAAAGCAAACCTTTTGAGCCAAGAAAGGTGTTGCCAAGCCACTCCATCCCCTTCAAAATGCTGATCGCTTAGCCTTTGGGATCATATGTTAGCTGGTCCAAGCTTGTCATAAATCAAGAGGTCCGACGCCTTTGGGAGAGTGCATGATAAGATAATGTGTTACTGTATTTAACAGAATCACTGTCTATTATTTAGCCTCTGTGCGGTCAATTAGTTGGTGGTATCTAAATTAAACCTAAATTTTTAAAATAATGATTGCTAGTTTTGATATGAATGCATTTGCATTTTAATTACATGCATGAAAAACATGAAAATACTTAGAGCTCATTTAGGTGTGGAAAATAGTTTTCATTTTCCATTTAATTTTTTAGGATTCATAGTAGAAAGGTAGAAAATAAATAATTTGTTTAAATTTGCAAACCATATTTTCATTTTTGATTTTAGATTTTAAAATAGTCATAAAAATAATCTTCCAATTTTATATAAGGTAATATTTGAAATCATGGATTTTGGGACTTGAATTTTTAGATTTATGTGGATTTAAAAGAAATTGTATATACACAAATTAAAGTCAAAGATCAAATTTCATGCTCTCATATGCAAAGAGTTTAAAATCTAGGAAATAATGAAAAAAAATATTTTCTAACTATTTTACATAAATTTGGAAAATGAAATAATATGGTCACATTTTTTGTAATCATTAGAAAATTTTGAAATAGAAAATAAAACTATTTTTTTAGCAAATAGTCTCAAAATTATTTATTGTAATTTATTTATTTTATACTATTATTGTAAAAATGAAAAAGTAAATATTTTTTATAATTTTTTGAAAATTAAATAGAAAATGAAATCTGTTTTCTGAAACTAAACAAACCCATGGCTAGCTCTTTTTCTAATTTTATAAAATTTGTATGAAATAAATAAACAATCATAAAGGTTTTTATACTATTTGCTTGTGAAAATAGTTTCGGTTTCCATTTCTAATTTTTCAAATACTTACAAAAATGTTGCTTTATTTTTCAATTTTCTAAATTTATATAAAAAAAAAGTTAAAAATATCCTTTTAGCATTTTCTTAATTTCTAACTCTTACTTTGCATATAAAATTTCAAATCTTAAACTTTGATTTGTATGATTTATGTATTGAGATTCTTCCAAATCGACAAAAATCAATACTCAAACCCTAAAATTCATAATATCATATACTGTTTTTTATAATTTTTTTTGGGAAATTAGAAAAAAAAAATTGTATTTTTTATGATTATTTTAAAGTCTTCAAATAAAAAACAAAAAAAAAATTACTTTGTATAACTAAACAAGTTCTTTATTTTGTATATTATAAAAATTTTGGATGACTGAAAAATAAATTCAATTTAAAAAAAAATTAAAAAATTCCTCAACCCCTTATATTGTATATTCACGACAAGAAGTTCTGTAGGCATGGTTATTGAGAGAGTGATAATTTTTTCAAATTGGACCACTTCATCTATGAATCTCATGTGTGGTTGATATACCCCAAATATATCACCTACTTAGAAGATACCAGAGCACAACATTATGAGGGCAGTTACCGCCCCCAAGTCAACCGCCCGACTAGAGCAATTGACACCCGCCTTATAATAAGCAGAGTGATTCACACCAATGAGATAAGAACCGGAAAGATTCACGCCCACACCATAACTCGCCAATAAATGGCATTACACCATTGGGTCAACCTCTATCACTATAAATAGGGATTTGGAGAAAAGGTTAAGGTATCTCATCCTAACATACTTTATTGTTACATAAAAATCTCTCAAGTCCATCCCTTACTTAGGCATCAGAGAGGTCCCCTAGAGTACACCTTAGGTCCTCTAAGCCACTTTTATTTGTCTCTTTTCAAGTGGTCGTGATCAAGGATCGATTTGTGAAGATTGTTCATCAATTTTCAGTTGCAACAGTTGACACCATCTGTGGGAACTTCTTGAGAGGTTTTCTCTTTCAATCCTTGATCATGACTACATCAAATAATTGAAGGTCAACGATGCTTTGGCTCGATTGAGATCGTCCGAAATGCCATCGTCCGACACCTAGATGTACTCGATGCCATCTGATCCATCACCGATCGGGACCCTACCTAGCGCAAACTCTTCATTCGCGGCCTTGGATGGGACACTACCATCAAGAACCTCTGAAATCTTTTCTCCACCTACGGTGACCTCGAAGAAGCCATCGCGATCCTAAAGGGTACAGGTTTATTACGTTCGAGCATGTCAATGACGCTTTGCTCGCATTGAAGAAGTCAAGTAAGAAAATCGATAGATGAATAACCAGAACTTAGCTTGCGATATTGTGAAATTTCGGATCTAATGCGAATCCGACTACAATTGATGTTTCTATGCACAAGATTTATGTAACCAACGTGCCTATTCTCAAGGTATGATTTTTTTCCCCTTCATACAATAATAATTCTTAAAAAAAAAAAAAAAAAAAAAAAGCAAATAGATGTCACAGTTTCAATGCTTGAAGAACTCCGCCTTAATGACTAATAATAATTAATAGGATGTTCAAGTTATTTAATTGATTGAGCAATGACCTATGCACCAAATGTATAGTGAGGTCATGACAACTGCACTGCTAGTCAAATAAACAAAGTCAAGCTTTGAAATTTCAATGGGTTGGCCGAATGCACCATGGGGTCGGAAATAATGACTCTTGCACATTCATGTGCACTGAACAGTACTTTGAACAGTGAATTTAAAATTGCAATTGGAAATTGAGTTGAAATTGCAATGCACACTGAAATTGCACAATTATACCAACTACAATCGGCAAAATCCCAAACAACAAAACCGAGCTCCTTAGTGATATCCTATCGAGCTCCTAGAGCCCAATCATCTGAACAATCCACATCATAATCAAAACAAACAGTAACAAAATCACCGTCGTCAATGGTAGACATCTCGTAGATCTCAATCTCAAACTTTAATCTACCACTGCACTCAAAACCTCATGTCCAAAAAATCCAACATGGGACTTATGGATCAACTGGGATACAATCGAATAATATGAGTTTATAAACCCCACAAATGACACAAACGACACGAAAATAGTCTGCAAAATCTATAACACTGCACACTCACTTGCAGTTCCCTTTGCCGCAAATAATCGAACACTTGGTGCATACACGTCCAAACCCTTTGAAACAAATCCATCCCGAACCGATTTCAAATCTTAACTCATATTGAAAATACCAGAGCTCACATCTTTAACCCCAATGAAATCAAAGCTGCAAGAACCTATCGAATTGGGCAATCATCCTGGCATCATAAATTACCAAAGCACAACTCATTAGGTAAAGAAGAATTGGTCCAACTGACGAGCAACGCTCGTGAGGCCAGAAGACTGCCCAAAAAATGAGCATAGCACATTAATCAAGGAAGAATTTTTTGGGTTTTCAAACTCTTTCATTTATGAATTCTCTTAAGCATTCATAAGGAGTATTTAATGCTATGTGGGTTTGTCCCACATTGGAAAGAATGGAAAAGGAAAAGTCATTAATAAATGATAAGGTGGAATAATCTCTTAAAATTGGTTAAGAGATAGTGCTAGTGTGTACTCTAGTGCACCCTAGGATGGTGCTTCACACCATTCGCACAAGCGCATGTGGCGTGGGCTGTAGGGCTCTAGTGGCGCATTTAGTCGGCATACAAGCACTTAACACTTTACACTCTTACATCGTTGCAAGATCGTGACCATTGATCATGATCGGATGGCTTAAAATTAATCTTATATTTTTTTTTATAAGATCAAGTGGTGCGATCTGAACCGTATAAATAATTTAATAGTCAGAATAATTGATTTTCTCGAATATCTTGACCATGGTGGACCAGGAGACCTTGGAAGTATGACCAGGTCTACGGAACACAAAGAAAGAATTAAATATACCAAGGTTAAACCAGGGTGCGACCAGGTCGACTCCTGGTCATAAATCTGCTTCACGAATGACTGCTAATTAAACAGATTTGAACAGATGTAACCTTTTAGAAAAAGGCATAATTCTGTCTATTTAAAGACAGAATTTACTCCATGAATATTTAGAAATATTCAATCATTCTCTCTTTCTTTTTCTCTCATAAGGTTTTCACAAATTATATTTTATTCAATCCTGGGTTCTATTTTCTGTAGAAATAGAATTCCAGAAATTTGTTCAAATTCCTCTAAGGGTGTTTGTGATCAATTTTTTGTTTGTGTATAACACAAACTGATGTCAGATTATATTCTAAAGTTTATTGTATCCTAAAAACGTATTTACTAACTCAATACATACCTGAAATTGGAATAGCTTTACCAAGAGGGGGGTGAATTGGGATTTAAAAATTTTATTCCTCCTTTTTAATACCTTTTGTGTTATAACAATAATCAATCCTTAAATACAATCAAAATTAATTCAGAGTAATCATAATCAAAGTAAAATTATCAACCACTCAATTCTTGTAATAATAGCCATATATCAATATGAAAATTTGCTGAACTTGTATAAGCCTTGTAACACAATTACACTTCTTCCCAATGTTTAGCTTTTAAATAAACTTTCAGTATAATAAGTTAAGGCAGATCAACCAATGTAGTCCCTTTCGGTTTCCGCAATCAATGTTGATCAAACCAAAACAAATTACCTTCTGATCTATTTAACAACCGAACACTCAGAATTTATTAATTTTAAAGCAACCACACAGATTGTAACTTTTTCTGAAAAATAAAGAGTAGGGAAGAGAAAGAAGAACACAGGGTTTTACGAGGTTCGGCTTCAACACAGCCTATGTCCTCGCCCTTGGCAAAATTACCAAAGGATTCACTATCACCATTCCTTTACCAAGCAGAACAATACCAGTTACAACACTCCTTGGATAAGGTTAGAGCCCGCTTTCTCCAAAAAATATCCCCTTGTTTGGTCCAACGATTTAGCACTCGAACCGTCAATCAATCTGTTACAAAGATATAAAACAAGGTGTACAAGAATTGGCTCCTCAAAGACCTTATTAGTACAAATTGAAAAACTATGTACTTCAATAAATTCAGAATATGAAAATTCAATATAAAGCTTTAAAGATTTATCACCATAAGTATCTTTCAATAAATGAAAGAATCAACAATCGATGCACAATCCCAGTGAGAAACTTAGCAAGACTTCAAAGATTTTCGTGAGTGATGAGAGCAATAGAAAGCTTACAGAATTTAAGAAAGCTTTCAAAATTTCAGTAAGCTTTGAGAGGGTATGATAGCTGAATTGATTTTGGTGTCTAAATTAATGAACCTTGAGGTATTTATAGATATAGAAAGACTTCTTGCTTGTTCCCCAAGTTTACTTGGAGTAGGGTCCAAGTTGTAAATTAGTTTGGGCTTCAAATAATTTAAATTTTAAAAATATGCCCGTTAGAAAATTTAAAATCTATCGCGATCCAAACGATTGTGTAGTCACTGGCAATCAGCTGTCCATGTATTAAAATTCACAAACAGAGAGGTGGCAATCGCCTATCCTCAAAGTGGCAATCGTCTGTCTTCAAAGTGGCAGTCCTCTATCACCAAAACAACTCAATTTTAAACCATACTCAGAATAGTGGCAGTTGGCTGACAAAACATGCATAGACGTCTGAATTTTCAATGGCAGTGTTCTGTCAGCTGGTTGACAGTCGTCTGTCAGGCTTTTGTTCTTCTTAGTTTAGGTTTTTTAACTTGTCAGTCATCTGTCCTTATATAGACAGTCGTCTGTCAGCTGGTTGTTTCTCTTTTCAAGTCATTTTTGATTTCTCTCTCTTTTGTTTAATTAACCTTGGAATTTTAACTTGTTTTAATTTTGAAAAAACATGTTCTAAGATTTTAAAACTTCGGATTCTAAGTGTGTCTTTGCCTAATGAGCTTCAAAATGAAAATTCATATTTGAATCAACTTTGTAGTACTTACAAAACTTGTTCTATAAACACATTTGACACTTCTTTGCTTTGAGTCCTTTTAATGCTGCTCTTTAAACTTTCAGACTTCTATGAGCTTTCATTATGGATCTCTGGTATTCCTGTGTGACTTTTCTTGTTCGTTGATCCTTGTAAGCTTTCATGTCAAGGTATGTGAAATTTGAGCAAATCATCTTTACCTGAAATAATATCACTTGGAAACACATTAGATAACTTTACTTTTTTATCATCAAAATCAAGAGTTTATAAGCTTAACTAGGCCAACAATACCAATCTGGTGGGGGCAAATATCATTTAAGGAAAACGATATTGTAACGTGCCTTGAAACATTTTCTGCCCTGTGGCATTTTATACATTTATTATTCTTCAAAAAACATGACATCTTAGATGCTCTTGTATTCTATCTCTTCCTAATAGCGAAATTCTCTTGTCATGTTCTTCTGTGGATGTAGGCCATAAGCCAAACCATATAAATCATGTGTCTGGTGTCACACTTGTCAATCATAATAGTATTATTTACATCTACTTCATTAGTATTTTTTAATTTTCATAAGAAACAATATTATTAAAGAACTAGGCGTCTAATTATGTATACTATAAAAATCAGGAGTTAATTACAAAGGGAGTTCTTTGAATTGATGATAAATAGAAATTGAATTGCTGCATTTCCTTTGCATACTGCAACTTTCTGTACAAATTTTATTGTTGTGAATGGGGTAGAAAATGGCAGCCATCACTGTGTTAGATGGTGGGTAGATGAAATGGTAATCATTTCATGGAGTCCTATAACTGTTTAATAAATACCAATTATCTCCCAAAGTTTGTTCATAGCTCCAATTTCTTTGATGACCATTTTCAGAAAATGATGGAACTATTAGCTTTCTTTGGAATACTCATACAGATCTTGAGGCAGTGTTTGGAAGTTTAGATTTGCTTAGATTTATTTGAATTTAGAAGAAATTCAATATAATTTTATACTACATTTTTTTTAATTGATATAAATTTAAATTCAAAACCCAAAATCCATGCTCTCAAACACTGGATAAATAAATTTATTAATGCTCTTCTAGATGCAGGAAAAATTAATATCATTTTATTTATTATGTCTGCAGTCTGTAGGATTTATTGGTGCTATCGTTTTTATCCATGCTACTCTGCGGTTCATCTCTTCTAGTGTGGCTCTGGTGTACATCATTGTCGTGTTTGTAGCTCAGCACTTGTGCTCCTGCATATACCATTCCGAACTCAACTAACTTATATATATATATATATATATATATATAACCATTATAAAGTTTGTGATAGATTTTATTTCTATTTATCTTTTGTTTTTTGTTGTTAATGGAGCTCATTTTTTATGCTTCCAATTTCACTCTGTTAATGTTAGAAAACTAGAAGAGAACATAAAAGAATTTCCTGCGTTAGGAATAAATCTGCGTCCGTACAAGAGAAAGCCCATGTCAATAGGGAAGCCCATGTCAATAGGCCTATTGTACGCCAAATATGGAAACACAACTGTAAAAAAAGACTCGGCTTATTGTGCAGTAGTTCATATTCTTCTATGGACAGTACGCTAATTTGTAACTTGGGTTGAATTGCATATCAAATTGCAGTAAACTTAAAAGAGCTGTAGCCCCCTCCCTATTATTTCTTTGGAATATTAATCATTTAAATGCTTAAATTAGGTAAGCGTAATTAATGTACGAAAGCAGAATAAAATGATAATAACGAACCACAGAGATGATACTGGAAGTTCAACCTATATATTACATTATTCTTATTTAGTTTTTCATGGTTTAATTTTATATAAAGCACGAGAAAAAGAATAAAATGAGGAATAATCAACTATATATATGTATCAGTGATACTGGAAGTTATCTCTTGATAGACCAAAAGACTTATGGAGATTTTTTTTTTTTTTTATTGTGCATTGGATGTCACCCAGGAACCGAAAGGACCTCTTCTATTTTCCTCAGCATTTGAGCATTTGAAGCAAAATTTTATCATGGACGTGTAGACATGCGTCAAAGAAAGAGGCCTTGCGGACGTTGCAGAGAACCAGTCATACCATACTCTTCAGACTATTGTTTTGTCACGAGTATTCCTTCCATCAGATGTAAAGGACAACATTGACCAGCTGAGTGGATTCAAATACTGCAGCAGATACACTGAGGGAAAAGACATGAAAAAAAAAAAGGAAATTCTTCTATTCTACGTATGCTTTTATAACCTAAGTTTTTTTTTTTTTTTTTTTTTTTTATATATTAGTGTAAAGAATCAGCAGCAATCAGTATGGCATCACTAATGCTTGTCCTGTCTCTGCAAAGTCTTTGTACATAGATCTAAAAAATCATAGTGATTGTGGATATTTTTTTGATATTGCTTTAGACTGTTGGTGAGTCTCTCATCTTTTGAGTTAATGGTTGATTCAGTTAGTTGCAGTCTTGTGCATTCTGGGGCAGCAGCATGCAACTCAATCTAAGTTTTTGTTGCATTTGGTTAATGGATTTACCTCTAGAGAGTAAATGGCTCTCCTTCGCTAGATGCTTTGCATTAAATACGTGTGGTATGCCTTTCTAAGGTTGCAGATTCATTGTTATAAGGAGATGGTTTCTTGTGACAATTACATTCATTCTTTATGAAGTTTTAATTATCCTCAACAAGTAATATATTGGAGCCTAGATTGAGGTATCTCCTTTTAGTTTTCCTATTATCTCTAAATTTTTGCGAAGTATAAGGGCTTTTCTTTTTTATTTGTTGGATAAGTCTTTATCAAAAGATAGCTTCCTTTGTTTTATGGATTTTTTTCCTAACGCATGCCTAAAATGTTAGTGTTGTACAATAAGTTTTGAATTTGCTGTTTCTACCATTGATCTCTTAAATTCTCTTAGTTTCCCATTTGTGCAACCATACAATGGATCACATATATGTAGTTTTTTCCTATTAATTTTTGTAGCTTTTGTAATTGATCGGGCTATTTAGGTATAGGCTTTCTGTTATTATACTTATATTCTTAAAAAAAAAAATTTCTCTTTTTCCCCCTTTTCTTTGTGTGAAGATATTCTTTTTGTTGAAAATAGATTTTGATGATTGAAAAAATAAGTATTTTATCTCTTAATGTTTCATATGATGGAATACTTTGAAGATGTAATTATAAAAAATAAAAAAAATTCATACGAGCCCTAATAATTAGTTGCATTGTAAGAAGCTTCATGAGAGGCATTACATGAAGCTTCATGAGAAGCATTATAAGAAGTTTTATGCAAAGTAGTTGTGACACCTAGTTTAGATGACCCATTTGGTTTGCCAACATTTGGTGAACCAACCCTTGGCTACTTTACTTACCCTTTTTATTTACAACAGAGTCACCACTTTATTTTGAAATTTTAAAAAGTAAAATAAATGAAAACTTTTCTTAGAAGAAATTCAGTTCAAGTGTACCATTGTGAATAAGGAAGGTAAACTTTAAAATCTTTCTCATTTGAGATTTAAAAGGTTTAGCACCCTAAAGCATTAATTCCAAGAATGGTTGTAGAACTCAACCTATGTAGGTCCCACTTAAAAATTCAAAAATTTAAGTAAAATGTTGAAAAACAACCCAAAAATATACTTACACGATCAACTGAGTGACCGCTTGTAGTTTAAGTCACTACAAAAAAACTGGTTTTTAGTGACGAAAGTATTAGGGACGGTTCCAATTTTGTCTATAAAAGCGACATATTAATGATGGTTTTTAAAAACCGTCACTAATAAGTCACCTTTAGTGACAAAATTGGAACCGTCACTAATAAAATTGTCACTAAAAATCATTTTTCCTGCTCAAACAATTGCGGAAAAATATTGGCGACGGTTCTTACGGTATTAGTGACGATTTCAAAACGTCACTAAAAGGCCATTATTAGTGACGATTTATCATTCGTCACTAATAGTATCATATTAGTCATGGTTCCCTATGCCGTTACTAATAATGCTTGTTGACTAAGAAAAAATCAACAATATTAGTGATGGTTCTTATAAATCATCACTATTTGACTTGTATTAGTAACAGTATATTAAACCGTCACTAATAATTCATTTGTTGACTAGAAAAAGTCAAATGTATTAGTGACGGTTTATGCAAACCGTCCGTACTAGTCTATTATTAGGGACAAATTTATTAAACCGAGACTAATATAGTTTTTTATTTAAAAAATATTTAAAATTTTTATTTAATTATATTAGTGACGGTTTATGAAAACCGTCACTAATAGTCTATTATTAGCAACGAAATTATTAAACCGTCACTAATAAGCTTCCCTATTTTACTTTCTCACCAATATCAGCAACTGTTCCAATTGGAATTCTACTATGAAGATAGTCTCCTATTGGCTCATCTGAATTGTAATTATCTTCATGAGCAACCCACCCATGTATAGATATTTGAACCAAATTGCTTCTTTTGCATGCATCCCATTCCTTTTTAGTGCTATGATAATGAACAACTTCAAAAGATCGCTCAAACTCTATGGCATTTAAAAAATTAATTCATCATTGCAGAACTTGACCAAAACATCCTTGGTCTGTACACGGTCATTCCAAAGGTATCAACTTCAAAATGTTTAATTAAATTAAGAGAATCTTGGAAAAATACTTTGAAACTGACCTAACTAATGAGTCGTACCTCTTAAACTCAAAAGCAAAATGATCTATATTTGGCCAATTCGGAACTGGAATTGTTCTTAACATAGTGGACGAAAAAGATGGAAGAGATGGCATCTATGTAATAGTGAATATTGGTTGAAAAGATTCTCCAAATTTAAACGTTTTTAAGTTCATACCTTTTGATGTGACCGTGTACATGACCAAGGAAGATCAATGTGGGGTGAAGTTCTGCAATGATTGGACTAGTTTTTGAAAAGAAATAGAGTTTGAGAGATGGGATGCATGAAATTAATAACAGCTGCTGATATTGTTTGACCAATAAGCAACTTAACACCACATGCAAATGAGAATCTAGATGAGTTAAAGATAAAATACAATGAGAAGGGATTTAAATAATAAAGAGGAAGGGAAATGGAAACAGTAACTGAAGGAGGAAGTCGACTTCGTCGACGAACGCGAAGCATTCGTTGACGACATTGCACTTTGGAAGGAATAACCGAGGGAAATTATCAGGGCCTCGTCAACGAACACAGGGGATTCGTCGACGAGGAAATACCGAGAGAGGTTTTGGGCAGTCTGAATTTCGTCGACAAGGAGTGGGGTTTGTCGACGAAATTATTAAAGTACTCGTCGACAAGATGACGTGGCTCGTCAACGAATCCAGCCCTATAAATAGTGAAAAACTTGGATTTTGATGAAATTCAGCGCAGAAACTCGCTTTCTCTCTCTCCTCCCTTCGGCTCCCTCTCCTTCTCTCTTCGATTTTGGGCCGAATTTCCACCAGTTCGACTATCTGAAGTCACTACGACGCTCCTGGAGAAGTTCTCTCCATATCTACCAGAGCGGATCGTCAGTGGAGCTGAGTTGAAATTCGCCCCTAAGTTGAGGTAAGGCTTTTTATGCTAAATTTGGTCTTACCATAGTTGTAGGAAATGATATTTACAAAGAAATACTGATGTTTAATTCTGAGGGTTGTCGTTTTTAGGGCATTGATCAGGAAACCCTACGGGTGTTAAACCGAGATTTTTAGGGGCTTTCTCAGTAGTCAGGTAAGAGAATAAACTAAAGCAATTATTTTTCACGCAAATTACTATTATTCATAAGCAAATTGATTTTCTAAAAAATATGTACAATATTTGGATATTATGGAATAAATGCATATTTGGAAAAATACTGTTGTTGTATGGAAATTATGATTTTAGAATGAAATGTATGATTTACTCAACTTTGGGTGGCATGAATGTTATTTTTCATGAAAAGTATTATGAAATGGAAGATTTTGCGAGTAAAGCATGTTTTCAGGTAATATGAAATGATATAGTATGTTATGATGATTTTGACAAATACATGATAATTGATTTATTTTCATAATATATATACCTGAAATGATTTCGGCGCGAGGCCGTGTATATATGAAATGATTTCGGCACGAGGCCGTATTTATGAAATGTTCGGCGTAAGGCCGTATTTATGAAATATTCGGCACGAGGTCGTATCTATGAAATTATGAAAGATATACATTATCATGTATTATATGTTATCAGAACCCGGATGTTAGTTTAGTTCAGGAGCTCGGTACCGTAGCTTATAGATCAGATATCTATGATCAGATTGGTGCTAACCACCCCACGAGGGGGTGGGAGATGGATAGTCGATGTGGCTTTCAGTAGAATGTGGACGTCCACCTGACAATCCGGACCAGGGTGTGGCGGGTCCATCATACTTACAAACATTTTTGACTCGGCAGTGGTCAGCCAGCCATTGTCGAGTCCCGCCTTCAGGCTACACAACTCGTCATGGGGGGTAATACATGACATTAACTAGCTATTCATCCTGAGTATGTTTTCAGTATTATCAGATATAACAGACAATTTATGAATGATATGAGTTACTAGAAAAATATGAAAGTATATGATGATTCAATATGTTATGACGAATGTTTACAGATATATGAAATGTATTGTATATGTATAATAGCATTATATATTCATGTTGCCACACAGCTGTATTTAGTTTATTTTCCCTTATTGAGAAGTGTCTCACCCCCGAATATTAAATGATTTTCTAGAAACCCAGAGAGATCGACGAGTCAAGGCCGCCATTAAGTGAATTGAGCTTCCCTATTAGAAGGGTAAGCGTTGATCTAGGATCAAAAGATTTTTTTTGTTGTATGATCCTAGGGTTATTTTGATGTTTTGGAGGTTGTATTTAAATACAGTATTTTGGTGATGTAGTAAACTCTAGTATCATGTAATTAATGGTTTGATGGATGTAAATTATTTTTACTGCTGCTTAGGTTTCCTCTGTTTATGTCAGGCTATCCCCACTACCCACGGGTTCGAGTTGATGTTATTATTATTTATGTTTATTATGTGATAAGTTAAGTAGGACGTTACATTCATCATCTGCAAAAGACTTTTTTAACTTCTTTGAGACAGACTTTGTAGTAGTATTGTGCAAATTAAGGTTTCATGGAAGCATTACTCATTTTTAGCTTCTTGAATGAATTAAGTCTACATATCTTTTCTCACTTTTCCTAAAAGAAGCAACCTCTTTCAAATATGAAGGAAAGATTTAAATGTATGGCCATGGATTGGGAATATTGTTTTTATCATAGTGGACGAAACATAATGGAAGAGTTGTCATTGATAGTGAATATTGGTTGAAAAGATTCTCTAAATTTAAGTTCATGCATTTTGGAATGACCGTGTACAGAGTAGGGTCGAATTAAGGTGTGGCAAAGGAATGCAATGATTGGACTAGTTTTTTAAATATGCAATAGAGCTAGTTTGAGAGATCTTTTGAAACTGTTCATCATATACAGTAACAAGGAATGGGATGCATGAAGGAGAAACAACACGCTTTCTTCAAATGTCTATGCATGGGTGGGTTGCTCGTGGAATTAAGATGATTACAAGTCAGAGTTTGTCCTATATTTATGGGACTAGAGCCCCTACACATATAGCTTATCCCCCAAGGCAAAGTTCCACTTTCAACATTTGAGGAAGATTTTTCCAGATTCTTTGAGATGCACTTTGTAGTATATATTGTGCAAAGGTTTCGCGGAAGCATTACTCATTTTTAGTTTTAACTTCTTGAATGAATCAGGTCCTGAAGATCTTTTCTCACTTTTCCTAATAGAAGCAACCTCTTCCAAATCTGAAGGAAAGATCTATATGTCTGGCCATGGACTAGGATTATTGTTCTTAACATAGTGGATAGAAAAAAATTAGGAAAGATAGGAGTTGTTGCTGATATATATTGTCTAAGAAGAAAGACCGTCAGTAATAGTCTTTATATTAGTGACGGTTTTGATCAACCCGTCACCAATCATTCAACTTAGTTAAGCAGCTAATCTATTAATTTTATTAACAAAATTAATAAAATATAAAATAGTGACTAAATGGTTATCAAAACACTTCAGAGTAGCTTTAATTTATATTTAAATTTGTAATTAATTATTAATTTAGTTAACCAAATTAAAAAATATATTAATTGAAACGATAACCGATGAACCGAAAATTGGTAAAAATGTAACCGATGAATCGAATCGACCCCATTTATTGACCAAACCGAATTGACCAAAATTGATCACTTAATTCGGTGAATTTGATTTTCTTGGAATTATACATGCTCGCCCCTAATTGGTACAACATTTTTATTTTTAATTTTAAATGGCATACTATTAGTGACGGTTTAGGAGAATCGTCACTAATAACAGACCATTACTAATGGTTTAGGAGAACCTTCACTAAAAACAGACTATTAGTGACGATTTTAAGAGTTTTAATGACAGTTTTAAAACTGTCACTAATAGTATGATTAAAATCCCCAATTCCCCGAGCTCTCCCTCCATCATTTCCCCTCCCTTTCTTTCCCTCCCTCGGTTGCTCGCCATTGCTTGCCGAACTGTTAGCTTTACCATAATCCCAAGAAGGGGTGAATTGGTATGTTCAAATTTTATCCCCTAGGTCAATCCCCTAACAGTAGTATTACACAAGCCTAAGGTCAATCTAGTGCAGATAAAGTAAATCAATATAAATATACAACATAAATTAAATAATGCAAATAAATTAACCAAGCATGCACAATAAAGCAGTAAAGGAGACGACACTAAAAATGTTATCGAGGTTCGGCAAACTACCTACGTCCTTGCCTTGGCTAACAAGCACAAGGATTACCACTATAAGCTCACTTAGCGGGTAGAGCAGCACCTAAACAACTAGGTCAATTAGCACAGAACTGACCCCAACCTTTACATACAATCCTTACCGGACTGGATTACCGCCCCCTCAGGCCACGCCTGGAATACAACGGTATTTTCACAATACAAATAGGGTACAATGATTATGCTTCTCAATCAAGCAAATATGTACCAAATATAATCAATCAACCACACATCAACAATATAGGTAATGTAAGCTCAATGATGTGATTTTTGTGCAAGCAACACTCAATAAGATATGATCACAAGTATGCTCAAGAGTGTATAAACAAGCTATTTCTTTGAAACAATATATTCAAATCTCAATAATAAATCGGGGTTTCAAAGATGTCAATCAAATATCCAAAACAACTCAAAAATATTTTCTTCAATGAAATAGGCACAAGAGTTGTTTGAAAATATTATAGCTTCTAAAAAATATTTGCACACCAAAAACATAGCTAAAGGAATCTTGCAATGACAATGCAAAGGTCCTCAAGCTACTGAGTTTATCCCAACACAAAATTTATTAAACTTAAATCTATGGGATAAACTTTGCTTAACTCCCCAAAAAAAATCAATCAAGCAAGCAAGAGTGATGGGAGTATTAAGCAATCTATACTAAGCAATAGAACAACAAGAAGCTCTCGCAATGCTAAGATTGATCAAAGGAATGAAGGTATGAGAGTATTTGGAAGTATTATAGGCAAAATAGGATTTTGAGTTTGAGAGGATTTCTTGCTAATGATTTTTGCTAATCTGATGCTAATCTATACAAATGAACTTCTATATATAAAAGTAGGCCAAATTATGACCGTTTACAACATCTAGGGTATTACTAGAATTGTTTTAAAATAGTTTAGAAATTTTACCCCTATTTAAACATTTTAACCTCGGTAAAAAAATAAGCAACCCAAGAGTTTTCAGGTGGCTAAACCTTGGTTCTATTGCCCGAACAGACTTAGTAGAAAAAGTCACTTTTGAACATTCGAATGCCTGAGTGTACGTTTGGTATGCTGAAATAAGGCGATTCCATTTTGTCTACGATTCAATTAACCGAACTCAAGTGTTCGATCGCCCGAGGCCATTTTGAACGTAAAGTTCGATTAGCTGAGTTGGTGATAACGGTCAAATCAACAGTTTGGTCACTCGTGGATGGTGTATTCATTTTGGTTCGGTCGCCTGAAACCAAGTCAACATGTTGACTTGTCCACGGTTCGGGCGCTCGATGTGTTTTGAACACAAAGGATTCGATCATCCGACCTCTTTCATTTTTTCCTATTAAGTCCATTAACAGTTCAATTTGTTCCCCTGATATTATAAGTGATTATAGGGACTATTTTGTGCATTTGTGTTGGAACCTAAGGTCTCTCTAAGGTCTATGAACTTACAATTAGCCTATATGCATGATATGCAGAGATTTATTACAGACCTTTTTCCCTAAATACTATTATAGACCCAAACTGAATAATAATGAATTACAATATAAAATGATCTTCAGGGTCTTCATACTCTACTTCATGTGCCATCAAAGTATCTGCAAATATAAACCTACACATAAACTAGATAGCCATCAAATACTTGAGTATTTGTCATTATCGAAACCGGGTGTAACCTATGAGGTCAACATTCCCCCCCCCCCCCCCCTTTTTGATGATGGCAAATACACCATGCAAAAAGTGGGTATTGCCTAGAAAGTTTCCCCCTGACAATATGCATAATGTAAAAGAATTTTTAATGCAAATAATTTTCAAGTACTAAGTACTACTACCCAATTTTTGCCTGTCATCTCTATCTTCCCCTTTTGGCTATAGCAAAAAGGGCTATGAAATAAATAGTCATAGGCATTGGGTATGATACATTAATACACAAGATAAGTTTGGGAAATTTTTTAAAAATTTAGGCAGCATGTCGTTTGAAAATAGGAGAAAATAGGACATTTTCCCAAAAATACATATATAAAAATGACCTGTTTTGAGTTTTAAGATTAATAGTTTATCCACAACTACTTAACTCAAACAGTTCCACTATGATCAAGAGGTGAAACATAAATACAATTATCATCATGCAGTAGATATGAGAATTATGCATTGCAAATTACAAACAAATTCATAAAGTCTAAATCAATTAAAGATACCAATTGTTATATTAATTGTTAGATTTAAGATTTGTTAGAAGGCTCCCCCTAAGTTTATGCAATGTATCAAATATCTAGGAAGCATCTCTACTATGCATAAGACCTAGTTCACGCCTCATTTGTATGAACCTATCTTCTAGAAGTGGTTTAGTGAAAATGTCAGCCCATTGTTCATTTGTGCATACAAACTCAAGTGCCACATCCCCTTTCTGCACAAGATGACAAAGGAAATGATATCTAATCTCAATATGTTTAGTTTGTGAATGTGAGATAGGATTCTTTGAGATATTAATTGCACTAGTATTATCACATTTAATTGGTATTGTATCGTAGTGCAACTCAAAATCCACAAGTTGCTGCTTCATATATAGAGTTTGAACACAACAACTACCAGCCGCAATATATTCTTCTTCGGCTGTGGATAAGGCAATTGAGTTTTGTTTCTTGAAGAACCAAAAAATCAGAGATTGTCCAAAATAGTCACAAGTGCCACTAGTACTCTTCCTATCGACCTTACTACTGGCAAAGTTAGCATTAGTATAACTCACAATCTCAAAGGTAGTATGCTTAGGATACCATAAGCCTAACTCAATAGTTCCAACTAGGTACCTAAGAATTCGTTTGACTGCTAATAAATGAGACTTCTTAGGAGAGGCCTGAAATCTAGCACACATGCATACACTAAACATAATATCAGGCCTACTAGTTGTAAGATATAGAAGACTCCCAATCATGCCACGATACAATTTCACATCAACAGGCTTCTTTACTCATCTTTATCAAGTTTGATGGAAGAACTCATAGGAGTACCAAGAATTTTACTATCTTCCATATTAAATTTCTTTAGCAAGTCTCTGACATATTTAGATTGGTATATGAAAGTCTCATATTTAGCTTGTTTAATTTGCAGCCCTAAAAAGAAACTAAGTTCACCCATCATTCTCATTTCAAATTCACTTTGCATGCATTTGGCAAATTCATTACACAACTCATCATTAGTGGCTCCAAAAATGGTATCATCAACATAAATTTGAACAATAAGCATATCATTATTTTTGGATTTGATGAAAAGTGTAATGTCAATTTTGCCACGGGTAAACTCATTTTCTAGTAGAAAACTAAGCCTCTCATACCAACCTCTAGGAGCTTGTTTTAATCCATATAAGGCTTTGGACAACTGGTATACATGATCTGGATATTTATGATTTTCACAATCAGGTGGTTGTTCTACATACACTTTTTCATTAATATAGCCATTAAGAAATGCGCTTTTAACATCCATTTGATATAATTTAAAGTTTTTAAAAGTAGCATGAGAAAGTAGCATACGAATGGCTTCCATTCTAGCAACAAGAGCATATGTTTCATCAAAATCTATTCCTTCCTCCTAATTATAACCCTAGGCAACTAGTCTAACCTTATTCCTAGTTACTAACCCATTCTCATCTTTCTTATTTCTATATACCCATTTAGTTCTAATAATTATATGATCATTAGGTCTAAGAACTAGGGACCACACTTTGCTTCTTTCAAATTGATTAAATTCTTCTTGTATAGACATCACCCAAGAATCATCTTCTACGGCTTCTTTAACATTTTTAGGTTCTTCTTGGGACAAGAAAGCAGAATGACTCACTAGGTTTTTCAAGGAAGATCTTGTGGCTACAACACGAGAAGGTTCGCCTATAATTTGATCTATTGGATGGTTTCTAATGAATTTCCAATCCCTAGGCAACTCCTAAACTTCATTCTCATTTTTATTATCTTCAGATGATTTATCATTTAATTCTGAATTTTCACTTGCATTGTTTTCAATAGATAACTTGTCTAAGCATTTTCTAATGTCAATATCATCTTCTTCATCTTTCTTAGAAAATGAATTAGATTCATCAAATACAACATGAATAGATTTAATGACAGTTAAAGTTCTTTTAGTGAAGACTTTATATGCTTTACTATTAAGAGAATAACCTAGGAAAATGTCTTCATCAGATTTAGAATCGAATTTCCCTAGGTGTTCATTATCCCTAGGCATAAAGCATTTACAACCAATAACATGAAAGTAGGAAATGTTAGGTCTATGGTTATTCCACAATTCATAAGGGTTTTTATTAAGTGAAGGACTAATCAACACCCTATTCATGATATAACATGCAGTATTTATAGCCTTAGCCCAAAAATATTTAGGCAATTTATGTTCATTCAGCATAGTCCTGCTCATTTCCTACAATGACCTATTCTTTCGTTCTACTACACCATTTTGTTAAGGAGTCCTAGGTATAGAAAAGTTGTGTGATATGACCTTTAGGTCACAATAATTTTCTACACCTTCATTTTTAAATCCAGTGCCGCTATCACTTCTTATGTGAGTTATCTTATAGCCTTTTTCATTTTGAAATCTCCTGCATAGCTTAGTAAACTTGTAATGACTCGAAGAATAATGGTATTCAAATAATAATAGAAAGGGAAATGGGAAACAGAAACAAAAGGAGACAGCAGGTTTCGTTGACGAACGCTTCGTGTTCGTCTCGTCGATGAGGGTGCATTTCATCGATAAGAAAATACTGAGAGCCTATTTGGCCATCTCTGAATTTCGTCGATGAAGGATGAGAGTTCGTCAATGAAGTGCCTTCTTGACCTTGTTGACGAGGTGACGTGACTCGCCAACAAAGTCCAATGTATAAAAAGGTCAAACTTCATTTTTTCAGCAGAATTTTGACGCTCAACCCCTCTCTCTCTCTCTCTCCTCTCTATGGTTTCTCTCTTCTCTCTCTTCGATTTTGGCCCCGTTAGTCGTCGGATCGAAGATTTAAGGCCACCACGACGCTTTTGGGGAAGTTATCTCCAAGTCTGCCGGAACAAATCTTTGGTGGAACTGAGTTGAAATTCATCCTTGGGTTAAAGTAAGGTTTTTTATGAAAATTTTGGTCTTACCGTAGTTGTAGGAAATGTTATTCACAAAAAAATACTAAAGTTTAGTTCTAAGAGTTGTCGTTTTTAGGGTGTTGAACAGGGAACCCTGCGGGTGCAGGACGAGTGCATTTTAGGGGGTTTCTTTTCAGTTTCAGGTAAGGGAATAAACTAAAGCAATTATTTTCCATGCAAATTATTATTATTTATTAGCAAATTAATTTTTGGGAAAGCATGTATTATATTTGTATATTATGGAGAAAATGCATATTTGGAAAAATACTGCTATTATGTTGAAATGTATATATATGTATGAAATGCTAGAAATTGTGATTTCAGAATATAATGTATGGTTTTATACAGCAATGTGTGGCATGAATATTATTTTATGTGGGAGGTATTATGATATGGCAATTTTACGAAGAAAGCATGTTTTTAGAGATTATGAAATAATGCAGTACATTATGATTTTTAAATACATGATAAATGAATTATTTATTCATAATGATATGTATGAAATATTCAACGCAAGGTCATGATTGATAGCCGACGCAAGGCTGTATGATATATGATTTTGGTGCAAGGTCGTATGCATGATTTTGGCACAAGGCCACAAATATGAAAGTAAACAGCGTAAGGTCGTATGTTTTTACATTATTACAGAACATGCTATCAATCGATTTACATTAAAATGTATATTATCATGTATTATGTATTATCAGAACCCGGATGATAGTTCAGTTTAGTTATAGGAGCACGGTACCGTTACTATACAAATCAGATATCTATGTTCAGACTTGTGCTAACCACCCCACAAGGGGGTGGGAGATGGATAGTCGATGTGGCTTTCAGTGTAGAGTTGTAGACCTCCACCTGGTAGTCCGAACCAGGGTGTGGCAGGCTCATCGTACTTACAGACTTTTTTGACTCAGCAGTGGTCGGTCAACCATTGTTGAGTCCCGCCTTCAGGCTACACAATCTGTCCTAGGGGGTAATACATGACATCTACTAGCTATACATCCTGGGTAAATTCAGTATTACAGTTATATCAAATATTTCATAATCAGTATGAATTATTAGAAACTATCAAATTATACGATTATTCAGTATGTTATGATGAATGTTTTTCAGCTTATGAAATGTACTATATATGAATTATAGCAAAAAATATTCATGTTGCCACACAACTGTATTTAGTTTATTTTCCCTTACTAAGAAGTGTCTCACCCACGAACATTAAATAATTTTCAAGAAACCCAGAAGGACCGGAAGATCGTGGCCGTCGTTGAGTCAGTTGTACTACCTCATTAGGAGGGTAAGTTTGAACTAGGATCAGGAGATTGTGATATGGGATCCTAGAGTTATTTTTTGTATTTTTGGAAGATTGTATATAAACACAATGTTTTGAGATTATAGTTGACTCTGGTATTATATATTTTGTGGTTATGAGAATGTGATTTACATTTACTGCTGCTTAGGTTTCCGCTGTGAATGTCAGATGTGTCCCCGTTACCCATGGGTTCGAGTTGACTTTGTTATTAATTATGTTTTAATATATGATTAGTTAAGCCGGTCGTTATAGTTTGGTATCAGAGCCTAGGATACTAGGTTCTGTAGACTCTAGAATGCAACAGTAATAATACCACAGCATAGGATAAAGGGATTTGAGGTCTTATTTTGTAGTTTAGATGCCGGACTTCCGTGGTAGTTTGTGTGATTTTCCTAGGTTAACGATTTTAGGAAAGTCATGGTAAACTATCATCGGGTTAGGTATCTAGGTTGCAGGATTGAACCTTAAATTATGATTAGGGGAGATGAATTAATTAGGGATGTATTAGTTGAATGATACGTATGGTGATAGGATTCTAAGTTATGTTGTTTGTTTTTCAAGATGGACCCTAGAGGCAATAGTGCCCATGTTAGTGAAAATGAGGGTGCTAGACCCTCAGGCACTGCGGGCGGTGATTCAGATGCAATTTTACGCAGCATGGCACAGCAGGTTATGGCGAAAATCGTCAAGAATTCCAGGGAGCTGGGTGATTCGTCTGCAGGCCATGGTAGCTCGATCGAGAAATTCATTAAGATAAATCCTCTAGCATTCTCAGGAGGAATTGACCCTATAGTCACTGAAAACTGGGTGTAGGAGATTGAAAAAGTATTTGCAGTGTTGCAGTGTTTAGAGGAGCAGAGGTTACTATTTTCTACATATAAATTGACTGGAGAGGCCGAGAGATAGTGGATGGCGGTAAAACTTTTAGAGCAGCAGAGGACAGTACCTGCAGAGATGACGTGGGAGCAGTTTAAGGAGATATTCTTCAACAGGTATTTTCCAGTCTCGTCTAAGGAAGCTAAGATAGAGGAGTTCTTGAATCTGAAGCAGAGACAGCAGACCATACAGCAGTACGCGGTGAGGTTCATCGAGCTATCTCGCTTTACCCCGTACATTATTCTAGATAAGGCGAAAAAGGTACAACAATTTGAGAGAGGTCTAAGGAGAGATATATATAAGCAGGTGTCGATATTGAAGTTGCAGGATTTTGCTAAGCTGGTAGATATGGCCACCATAGCAAAGATTGGGGAGTGGTTGGAGGCTGAGGAGTAGAGGCAGAAGAAAAAATCCGCACCTTCTAGTTCCCAGCAGGGAGTTGGTCGTGGTTCGTGGAAGAGAGGTGGCTACCATAGAGGTCAGAGGTGGGAGACAGGGACTCACAGTTTTTAGGGTATGCAGCCACTTCCAGCTTGCCCGACTTGTGAGAAAAGACACCTGGGAGAGTGTCGTCCTGGATGAGGTATCTATTACCGGTGTGGGAGCCAAGGCTTATGATAAGGGAATGTCAGGCTCAGACTGGTGCTGCTCCTACTCCTAAACCTTGTTGAGGAGGCTATCAGGAACCAAGTCAAGGCCAACAGAGGAATATGGCTCCAACTAGGGTCTTTGCTCTAATGTTGGGTGATGCTGAAGCGGTCGGCAACATGGTAACAGGATTAATATGTTTTTATTTAAAGTTATTGCACTTTTTGACTCAAGGACCACAAACTCGTTTGTATCTGTGTAATGTTTCAAATTAGGTGGGGCTGAAATATAATCACTAGATGTTGAATTGTTAGTGGCACACTGACCGGGTCAGTGGCGAGGTGTGGTAGGGTACTCCATGGCTGTCCAGTTGATATTTAGGGGAGGATTTTATTTGCTGATTTGGTAGTGCTGGACATGCATGGGTTTGATATCATTTTCGGCATGGATTGGCTTGCAGCCAACTTTGCTAGTATTAATTGTCGTTCAAGAGAAGTGATTTTCAGACCGTCAGGAAGACCAAAATTCAGATTTACAAGGTCACGAATGCAATCTCTACCTCAGATGGTCTCAACTGTTCAGGCGAGGAGACTACTCCTGAGTGGTTGTCAGGGATTTGTGGCTTTTGTGAAGAAAATGGCATAAAATGAATTAAAGCTTATCAACATACCAGTAGTGAAAGAATTTATAAATGTATTTCCAGATGAATTGTCGGGTTTGCCACCTGATTGTAAGGTGGTTTTTCCTATCGATCTACTTCCAAGTACAGCACTGATCTCTAAAGCCCCATATCAAATAGCACCAACAGAGTTGGCAGAATTAAAAGATCGATTGAAGGATTTACTTGATAAGGGCTCCATACGACCTAGTGTATCTCCGTGGGGAGCTCCATTATTATTTATGAAGAAGAAGGACGGGTATATGAATCACTCACTCGAAAAATGAGCAGCTCGGAAGCTATCCCAAGTATAGGAGTTCTGTCGTGTTATTAAGCCCAAGGGCTAGATCGTCTCCTCAGGGAATGCGTTTTAATCTCAGATTTTACGTTCGTCCAATCGAAAACAAAAATGCACTGAACTTGGTTCAGATTCGGGGTTTTTCAGAATTTTGGAGAGTTAAACAAAAACTTAAATTAAAATCCTAAAACTAGCATGCTTCAATTTAAAGAGTACGTAGGAATGGAAACTCTAATCTACCTAAGGGAACATCGAAAGACGCGCTCATTAAAAATGGTAACATTGATCATGGAATTAAAGCACATAATGGAAACTCAATTAGACACAAATGCACATACTAAAATCGAACCTTTAACAAAACTACGAAAATTAAATCAAGCATCATATTTTAAACGCAAACACAAATTCAACGAGAATTTAAAGCACGCAAACAATGACGAAATATAATAAAAACATGAGTTTTTGCTCAAACCGACCCTAACTAAACCACGCTTCGGTAAAAAGACTGAATTTAAAAAAAAAAACAACTTCAAAACAAAAACACTCTTTTTTTTCTTTTTATATTTTCTCTTTTCATTTAATTATTTAGTTAGAAATAAAACGGAATTTAAATTGAAGGAACAATAAACAAATAAAAGAAACTAAATCAAATTCTTTCAACCTAATGACAACATTAATTAAGAGAACATAAACATAAAACAAAAATCAAAATTAAACTTCACTCAAACAATTTAAAAATTACTTAACAACCATTCAAAATAAGGTTTTCAAATCTCTACTAACTAACTAAATAAGAAGAAAGGAGTTATTTTGCTGCAATCAACAATAAAAGAAAGAGAGAAAAAAATAGAAAGATATGTATAGCTGCTGGAACAGGGGCTGTCACGGCTGGAGTTGTTAGAGTTGCAGAGACACACGGCTGCTGTGTTTGCTGGTCTGCTGGAGCTGCTGTGCTCTGGTAGGATTGCTGTGTTTGCTGGTCTGGAGAGTGGAGAGCTGCTGGAACAGGGGGCTGTGCTGCTGTTGTGCTGGTGTTGATGTGGCCGAGAACTGCAGCTGCTGTTGGGACCTTGAGGGCTGCTGTGTGGAAGGCCGAGAGTGCTGCAGAGCTGCTGCTGCTGTAGTCCTGCTGTGGCTTTGTTGCTGTGCAGCCGCGGCTACTGCTGCTGTGTGTGGTGTGTGGCAGCAAGGGTTGCAGCAGCTGGTGTGCTCGGGTGGACTAGCAGGGGACAGCAGGGAAGGCTCTCGAGTTTGGCTAGAGCAGAGGGAGTTTTAGAAGGAAAATAGAGGAGGAAGAAGATGGGAAAGGGGAAGAAGAAAAAGGAAAAAGAAGAAGAGAAATAATGGAAGATAGAAAGGCTAAAAGAAAATACCAAAAGAGAAGACAGGAACAGCAAAGAAAAGTAAGGAGAAGAGAAGAAGGAGAAGAAGAAGAAGAAGAACAGAGGAGCGTGACCAGAGAGGCTGTGCTGAAGGAAGGGTTTAAAAAGAGAAAAAAGAAGAAGCCCTACCCAATTAGCCAACCCGACCCGGCTATGCATGGCCGAGTCACATCAACTATCCAATTTTTTAATTTTTTTTCATTTTATTTGTTCTCTGTTCGTTACACATTCTGCTCTTCTGGAGCCCGTATCTCACAAAACTCAAAACACGAAAGTTGTAGATGATCCTTTCTTCTTCTCCAGAAATTTGAATCGTCTCAATCGGAGCTCAGACAAAAAAGTTATGTATGAAATACGAACAGGTATCGGTTTTGATTTCCGGGAATTTTCCTACGACAAAAAAATACCAAAACTTCATAAATAGTGCAATAAATTTCAAGAATGATGATTTTGGCACTTTATTAAAATATTGGATAATTTTGGACATTTAATTAAAAATATAAACGGTAAAACCCGGGTTAAACGTCCAATTACGCAGTTTCGGTGCCTAATCACACCCCCCAACTAACGTTTTGCTAGTCTCTAGCAAATGACGTGAATGAATCTCAGGGTGGTGTCTACAACTACATACTCTAGTAATCATGAAATCAATGCACATGCAACACAAGCATACCACTTCACATACAAACATAACTGAATTTCACACAAGCTCGTTCATATTCAGTATACACAACTTCAAAGCACGTCACTCATGCAAGTTTCATTGTTTATATGTGATTTGAGAGTAGTGTACTCACATAAAGTTAATCAGTGGCACATTCAGAATTAATGCAATCATATAAGTTTGAGTATAAACAGGTAAACTCTCGAGGTGTGTGTGATGTGTGTGACTCAGTACACCTAGGATGCCAGTGGACACCTACAGAACGGTCGCTTTGACTCTGCCATACCCTAAAAAACACTCAAAGAAAATGGGTTCACTTATCATATGTGAGGAGGAGTGTCGCGATCAAACATCCCACATATTAAAAGGAACAACGCTAAGTATGTGGAGTGGACTAGTCTGGAAAGGATCTAACCTATCTATGAGGTATCGGGTCCTTCACCCTAGCATCTTCTCACCTACTCGCCATATCCAACTGAGACCACCTTAGATCAACTCATTCACAAACTTGTTGTGAATACATCTGAGGCATTAACCGGTTGAAGAATCTTCATACGTGGAAAATATGTGTCGTCCTTGACTTTTTGTGATATGTATTTGGGCCGGCATTGACATTTCATTTCATGCGCATGTGTATTGCTTATTCTTTTTTTCTGCTCATTCTTCATTTTCTGTCTTTTCTTGATCAATAAGGACAATCATAACACTTCTTTTGTAATCTTCATACCATCAATGAGAATTGAGCTCGAATAGGGGTCCATGAATTAAGTCTATCTCTAGGGGTGGCTCAGCCTTTACATCTTGAGTAGGCTACAAGACCTAGGTTTCTATCTCCCCACTAGGTGTCACCTCTAGGCTGGAAAATCAAAAACAGAGACTAGTGTACAAAGGAATCATCCAGAAAAAGAGAATTGAGTTCTATGAACTCTGATTTGATATTAACGCTCAAAAGGACGATAAATAGCTCAAGGATATCTCACAAGGTGTCATAGTCTCCACGGGTGCTCTCTCAGTGCTCACAAGAAACCCTAAGTGCAATGAATCACGTGAGTGTGTATTCAACCTCATGAGATGCCGTGTAAATACAGGAAATTATATAGTCAAATTAACACGAATATACTACCAATCGATTCTTCATGGAGTCATAAGATCATATGGAGAGAAACTACGCATGATTGACTCAAGTGTGTCATTCTGAAGTCATACACAAGTATGTGAAAGGTATGAGTCAGTGTTAAGCATGGCATAATGCAATGTAATTCCTTAGTGCTCCTCCCTTCTTTCTCTCTTTCTTTTTGATTTTTTTTTATTTTTTTATTTTTTTATTTTTTTTTTATTTTTTTTTTTTTATTTTTTTGTTTTTTTTAAACCCAGTATGTGTACGTGCACAGTGTCACATGCGAATGCTCATCCCCCCCAACTAAAGTGGAACATTGTCCTCAATGTGAAAGCGCAGGGGAAATAAAATTGTGCACTGTAAACAACTAATGGAAAAGTACTACTGACTAATGTAACAAGAAAGAAAAGGGAAAAACACAAATAAAACAAATAAACGAAAAAAAATAAAAATAAAAATAAAACAGTAGCATAGAAAGGTCAGAGGACTCCCCTAGGGTCTTGCAGAAACAAGACCTCTTTGTCAACATCGAATGGGGTCATGAAAGGCTTAAGGCGCTGTCCATTGACTGTGAAACGGTTGCCATTCTTCGGATTTACAATCTCTACCGCACCATGAGAATGAACTTTTTCAACAATATATGGACCACCCTATCGGGATTTCAATTTCCCAGGAAACACATGCAGTCGGGAGTCATAGAGTAGCACTTGTTGAGAAGGGAAAAGTTGCTTTTCCTTGATGTTCCTATCATGTAGCAACTTCATCCGCTCCTTAGCCAAACGAGCATTATCATAAGCGTCCCTGCGAGATTCGTCAAGCTCGCATACCTGCAATTTTCTTAAACCTGTGGCATCATCAAGTGAAAGGTTAATCTGTTTGATATCCCATAACGCACGATGCTAAATTTCAACAGGTAAATGACACGCCTTACCATATACTAACTTGTAGGGAGACATCCCTAAGTTTGTCTTGAAAGCTGTTTGATAGGCCCAAAGTGCGTCAACAAGTTTTTCTGACCAATCCTTACGGTTAGGACGCACAGTTTTCTCAAGTATCGTTTTGATCTCTCTATTGGCCAATTCAGCTTGACCATTGGTCTGAGGGTGGTAAGGGGCAGAGACTTTGTGGGTTACACCATATTTTCACATGAGTTGTTCAAAAGGTTTGTTACAGAAATGGGACCCTCCATCACTAATGATTGCCTTCGGCATGCCAAAGCGTGCAAATAACTCTTTGAGAAAACGTATGACAACCTTGTGGTCATTAGTTCGACAAGGTATTGCCTCCACCCATTTAGAAACGTAGTCCACAGCGACCAAAATGTAAGAATGCCCAAAAGAAATGGGGAAAGGTCCCATAAAATCAATACCCCAACAATCAAAAATCTCAAGAGTCAATATGGGGGACATAGGCATTTCATTTTTGGCAGTAATTTTTCCTAATTTTTGACAGGCCTCGCATGCTTTACAAAAATTTTCAACATCTTTAAACATGGTGGGCCAGTAGAGTCCACTTTGTAATATTTTTGAAACAGTTTTCTTAGCAGCAAAGTGGCCTCCACATATCCCACCATGGCAAAAATGCATCACAAAATTAAATTCATCATCTGGAACACATCTACGCACTAATTGGTCAGAACAATATTTGAACAGGTATGGATTATCAAAATAATAATGTCTTACCTCAGTTAGGAACTTACGCTTGTCCTGGGTGAGCCAATGGTCTGGCATCCGTTCGGTGACGAGATAATTTACAATGTCGGCGAACCATGGAGCACGTGACACAGCAAAGAGACGTTCATCAAGAAATTCGTCATTCAACGGAGGGGACACCAGTACCTCGGGTAGCTGCAACCGAGAAAGATGGTCAGCTACAACGTTTTCCACGCCCTTTTTATCGCGTATGGTGATATCGAATTCTTGGAGGAGTAGAATCCACCTGATCAATCTGGGCTTGGCGTCCTTCTTTGCTAATAAATATTTCAAAGCAGAGTGGTCAGTAAAAATAATGACAGGTGCACCAATGACATAAGAACGAAATTTGTCTAAAGCAAAAACAACAGCTAGCAATTCCTTCTCAGTGGTAGTATAATTTCGCTGAGCATCATTCAAAGTTCGACTGGCATAATAGATAACCGACGGCTTGTTATCAATTCGTTGACCTAGAACAGCACCAAGAGCGTAGTCACTAGCGTCGGTCATGATCTCAAACGGCAAGTCCCACCAAGGAGGTTGCATGATAGGCGCAATAGTCAAATGTCGCTTGAGTGTTTCAAAGGCCTGTTGACAATCATCAGTCCACACAAATTCAGTTTCATTTTGCAACAAGGTACATAATGGTTTAGCAATACTACTGAAACCCTCAATAAAACGTCTATAGAACCCGGCATGACCAAGGAAGGAGCGAATATCCCAGACTGTCTTAGGGACAGGTAACTGAGAAATCAGCTCTACCTTGGCCCTGTCAACTTCTATACCACGCTCAGAAACCAAATGTCCAAGTACTAAACCACTACGTACCATAAATTAACATTTTTCCCAGTTTAGAAGTAAATTCTTTTCCTCACATCTTTTCAAAATCGCAATTAAATGTGTCAAACAATGATCAAAAGACTTACCGAACACAGAAAAGTCATCCATAAAAATTTCGCACATATCATCTAACATATCAGAGAAAATACTCATCATACAACGTTGGAAAGTAGCAGGGGCATTACATAGACCGAATGGCATTCTGCGGAAAGCAAAGGTACCAAAGGGACAAGTGAAGGTAGTCTTCTCTTGGTCCTCAGGTGCTACGGCAATTTGATAGTAACCAAAAAATCCATCCAAGAAACAATAAAAAGAATTACCAGCTACTTTCTCTAATATCTGATCTAGGAAAGGTAACGGGAAATGATCTTTTCGGCTAGCTGAATTCAATTTACGATAATCAATACACATTCTCCAACTCGTTACTTTCCTAGATGGGATCAATTCTCCATTAGCATTTTCAATGACAGTCAAACCAGATTTTTTTTTTGAACTACCTGTGTGGGGCTTACCCATTTGCTGTCGGAGATTGGATAGATGATGTCTGCAGCTAATAATTTCAGCACTTCATTTTTTACCACCTCTTTTATGGCTAGATTCAGCCTCCTTTGTGCATCTCGAACTGGTTTAGCGTCTCCTTCGAGGAAAATGTTATGAGTGCAAATGGAAGGGTCGATACCCTTGATGTCAGCAATGGTCCATCCAATCGCTCCTCGATGCGCTCGAAGTACCTGCAATAATTTAGTTTCCTGTTCATAAGTAAGGTGTGAAGAAATTACCACAGGGAATGTGCCGTCTACTGGACCCAAGAAAGCATATTTCAGCTCGGCAGGCAATGGTTTCAACTCAAGGGTTGGAATTTCTTCTGCGAATGACTTCAGAATTTCTGGTAGGTCAATGGCCTCAAATGTAGGCTTACGCCAACTACTTGTATAACTCGCATCAAACATATGAGGACCACTATTTGGGATCTGCTCCTCGGATTCTAGTAATAATTCATCAATCCCTTCAAACTGCGCAAGAGAGTCATTTTCAAGTGCGGCATCGACATCAAGTACCGACAGTAGCTCTAAAGTGTCTAAGTCATCTATCACATCGACTGCATGAATATCTGCGTCATCACACCCACTTGACATCCTATGAGCATTAAAAACATTCATTTCCAATGTCATGTTCCCAAATGTGAGCTTCAGGACTCCGCTCTAACAGTTAATCAGGGCATTTGAAGTAGCAAGGAATGGTCGCCCCAAAATGACAGGAGCCTGATAAATGGTGGAAACAAGCTGCTACATATCCAAAACAACGAAATCCACGAGATAGTAAAATTTTTCAACCTGAACCAAAACATCCTCAACAATACCTTGTGAAGCCTTTACAGATCTGTCTGCCAACTGTAGCATCATAGTAGTTCTCTTCAATTCACCTAAACCCAGCTGGTCATATAATGAAGACGGAAGCAGATTCACACTACTCCCTAGGTCAAGTAGAGCTCTCCCGATACGAGATTCACCAATCATAATAGGTATCATGGGGGAGCCAGGATCTCTAAGTTTCTATGGAGTCTGACTAAGAATTAATGCACTGACCTGCTCAGTTAAGAAAGCCTTTTTCTTCACGTTCAGTTTCCTTTTTACGGTGCATAAATCTTTCAGAAATTTTGCATATGCAGGGATCTGCTGTATGGCATCTAAGAGTGGAATATTGATTTTTACCTACTTGAATATCTCTTGAATCTCTGTATGATACTTGTTCTTTTGTCCAGATGTCAAACGCTGAGGGTATGGTACCACAGGTTGGTATTCCTTAACTGGCTCATCCTCTTTATTATCTGACTTTGTTAAACTTGAGCTGGCCTCGTCTGATTTTTCTTTTCCTTTATCTGTCTCATTTGTTACCTCAGGTGTCGGCGAGGTTGTTTGTTGGTCAGTGGCCATTTCAGGATGGGGAACTTCCTTTCCACTTCGTAAAGTAATAACTACTTTTGCTGACTCAAACGTATCCCCTGAAACATTGTGCACTGACTGTTGTGGCTGTCTATGTACCTGGGGATTAGGCTGAGGCTGTGCAGGGAATTTTCCTTTTTCCAGGGTATTAAGCTGTGTACTCATCTTGCTTACGGCATCTTTCAGTTCTCCATTGGTCGTAACCTGCATTTGCATGAATTGCTGGAGCATGGTTGCCACCTGCGCTACACTATCATCTGAAACTTTCTTTACTGGAATAGGGACTAACAGTGGTTGGAATCCTGGTGGTGTGTAGCTCCGAGAAAACTATTGCGGTTGATACTGCGGTTGAGGAGCTACGAATGGATTGTATGTCGGTTGCGGAGGTGGTGCATATGATTGAGGTGCCTACTGATACCGTGAAGATGATGGACCAGGCTGATCATTTCTCCATTGGAGGTTTGGATGATTCTGCCACCCCGGATTGTAAGTATTTGAGAGCGGCTGATTCTGCGTCTTGTTAACCCAATTTGCCAATGACACCTGATCAGATCTGCTTTCTTGCAACACAGGTAAGAGTTAAAAATCCTGAGGTCTGTGGTCTGAAGTCTCACAAATCGTGCAAATCTCAGCTTTCGACTTTTCGGATTCCATGACTTCCAATTTTTTAGATAACGCAGCGACAAGGGCCTGTAAGCTGGTGTCCTCTTTAACCTCATATCTGCCCCCGCCACTGATTGCTCGAATAGGTTGGGCAGCTATCGGCACCCGTTCTGGTCGTGCGTTCCACTGCTGGGCACTCTCAGCGAGATAGTCTAAAAATGATAAGCCCTCGTCTGGTTCCTTACGGAAAAACATCCCATTGCATATAGACTGGACAAATTGTTTGCACACAGGGGTTAAAGCAGTAAAAAAATAATTCACTAACCTCCACGATTCGAAACCATGGTGCGGGCATATGTTCATCAAGTCCTTGAATCTCTCCCAACATGCTTGGAATGTCTCGCCATCTTTTTGCATGAACTGACTGATCTGCTCCTGTAGGTACTGAGTTCTCTGAAGAGGAAAAAATTTATGTAAGAACTCACGCTGCATTTCAGCCCAACTAGTAATAGAGTTAGGGCGCAAAGAATTAAACCAGATTTTTGCCCTGTCTTTCAGAGAAAAGGGGAACAAACGCAGTTTAATGTATTCATCAGTCCCAGCCCTATTAATGAAAGTGGTGCAAACCATCTCAAAGTCTGTCAAGTGTTGGTACGGACTCTCAGAGTCCATCCCATGAAATTGGGGAATCACAGATAACATGCCATGCTTAAGAGTGAAATTCGGGGCATCCTGGGGCAACACAATGCATGAAGGTGTAGATGTGCATGCAGGCTGTAGAAAATCTTCAAGTGTACGTGGTGCATGTGCAGCCATAGCTTCTTCAAAATAATTGCCAAACAGATTATTCAGTTCAAATTCAGAATCACTCATAGGACTAACAGGTGAATAGTCAAACTCAGTGCTATGTGTATCCCTACTAGTGCTAGGTGAAAGTCTACACAATCAATTCGAATTATCTCAAACCCAGGGCATCAAACATCACAATCGCCAATAGAAATCCACTAACACGGCAACAGACAAAATTATTTTTTTTTTCAATTTCTCAATTTTTAATTTTTTTTTCTATTTAATAAAAGAAAAGCAAAAAATGATTGGGAAAACGCAAAATTCGAAATTAAAACTGGCAATTCCCCGGCAACGGCGCCAAAAACTTGACTCACTCGAAAAATGAGCAGCTCGGAAGCTATCCCAAGTATAGGAGTTCTGTTGTGTAATATTAAGCCCAAGGGCTAGATCGCCTCCTCAGGGAATGCGTTTTACTCTCAGATTTTACCTTCGTCCAATCGAAAACAAAAATGCACTGAACTTGGTTCAGATTCGGGGTTTTTCAGAATTTTGGAGAGTTAAACAAAAACTTAAATTAAAATCCTAAAACTAGCATGCTTCAATTTAAAGAGAACGTAGGAATGGAAACTCTAATCTACCTAAGGGAACATCGAAACACGCGCTCATTAAAAATGGTAACATTGATCATGGAATTAAAGCACATAATGGAAACTCAATTAGACACAAACGCACATACTAAAATCGAACCTTTAACAAAACTACGAAAATTAAATCAAGCATCATATTTTAAACGCAAACACAAATTCAACGAGAATTTGAAGCACGCAAACAATGACGATATATAATAAAAACATGAGTTTTTGCTCAAACCGACCCTAACTAAACCACGCTTCGGTAAAAAGACTGAATTTAAAAAAAAAACAACTTCAAAACAAAAACACTCTTTTTTTTCTTTTTATATTTTCTCTTTTCATTTAATTATTTAGTTAGAAATAAAACGGAATTTAAATTGAAGGAACAATAAACAAATAAAAGAAACTAAATCAAATTCTTTCAACCTAATGACAACATTAATTAAGAGAACATAAACATAAAACAAAAATCAAAATTAAACTTCACTCAAACAATTTAAAAATTACTTAACAACCATTCAAAATAAGGTTTTCAAAACTCTACTAACTAACTAAATAAGAAGAAAGGAGTTATTTTGCTGCAATCAACAATAAAAGAAAGAGAAAAAAAAATAGAGAGATATGTATAGCTGCTGGAACAGGGGCTGCCACGGCTGGAGTTGTTAGAGTTGCAGAGACACACGGCTGCTGTGTTTGCTGGTCTGCTGGAGCTGCTGTGCTCTGGTAGGATTGCTGTGTTTGCTGGTCTGGAGAGTGGAGAGCTGCTGGAACAGGGGGTTGTGCTGCTATTGTGCTGGTGTTGATGTGGCCGAGAGCTGCAGCTGCTGTTGGGACCTTGAGGGCTGCTGTGTGGAAGGCCGAGAGTGCTGCAGAGCTGCTGCTGCTGTAGTCCTACTGTGGCTGTGTTACTGTACAGCCGCGGCTACTACTGCTGTGTGTGGTGTGTGGCAGCAAGGGTTGCAGCAGCTGGTGTGCTCGGGTGGACTAGCAGGGGACAGCAGGGAAGGCTCTCGGGTTTGGCTAGAGCAGAGGGAGTTTTAGAAGGAAAACAGAGGAGGAAGAAGATGGGAAAGGGGAAGAAGAAAAAGGAAAAAGAAAAGAGAAATAATGGAAGATAGAAAGGCTAAAAGAAAATACCAAAAGAGAAGACAGGAACAGCAAAGAAAAGTAAGGAGAAGAGAAGAAGGAGAAGAAGAAGAAGAAGAAGAAGAACAGAGGAGAGTGACCAGAGAGGCTGCGCTGAAGGAAGGGTTTAAAAAGAGAAAAAAGAAGAAGCCCTACCCAATTAGCCAACCCGACCCGGCTATGCATGGCCGGGTCACATCAACTATCCAATTTTTTAATTTTTTTTCATTTTATTTGTTCTCTATTCGTTGCAAATTCTACTCTTTTGGAGCCCGTATATTACAAAACTGAAAACACAAAAGTTGTAGATGATCCTTTCCTCTTTCTCCAGAAATTTGAATCGTCTCAACCGGAGTTTGGACGGAAAAGTTATGTACGAAATACGAACAGGTATCGGTTTTGATTCCCGGGAATTTTCCTGCGACAAAAAAATACCAAAACTTCATAAATAGTGCAATAAATTTTAAGAATGATGATTTTGGCACTTTATTAAAATATTGGATAATTTTGGACATTTAATTAAAAATATAAACGGTAAAGCCCGGGTTAAACGTCCAATTACGTAGTTTCGGTGCGTAATCAATGATGATGTGCGTAGATTATAGGGAAATTAATAAAGTGACAATCAAGAATAAGTATCCTCTACCCCGTATCGATGACTTGTTTGATCAGCTCCAGGGTACACGGGTATATTCTAAGATCGACCTTAGATCAGGCTACCATCAAGTACAGGTAAGAGCAGAAGATGTATCGAAGACGGCTTTTAGGACAAAGGATGGGCATTACGAGTTCCTTGTTATGTTGTTTGGTCTGACGAATGCTCCTGCGATATTTATGGATTTTATGATTAGGATTTTTCATCCATATTTAGATCTGTTTGTTGTTGTTTTTATTGATGATGTACTGGTCTATTCGATGAGCTATGAGG